>NW_027439802.1:0-155084 GCF_031893055.1 Leptodactylus fuscus
TGGTCAGTCCTATGTGTGTATATATAATATATATACACAGTACAGTCAGTGCTCGGGGTCAGTCCTATGTGTGTGTATATAATATATATACACAGTACAGTCAGTGCTCGGGGTCAGTCCTGTGTGTGTGTATATAATATATATACACAGTACAGTCAGTGCTCGGGGTCAGTCCTATGTGTGTGTATATAATATATATACACAGTACAGTCAGTGCTCGGGGTCAGTCCTGTGTGTGTGTATATAATATATATACACAGTACAGTCAGTGCTCGGGGTCAGTCCTATGTGTGTGTATATAATATATATACACAGTACAGTCAGTGCTCGGGGTCAGTCCTGTGTGTGTATATAATATATATACACAGTACAGTCAGTGCTCGGGGTCAGTCCTATGTGTGTATATAATATATATACACAGTACAGTCAGTGCTCGGGGTCAGTCCTATGTGTGTGTATATAATATATATACACAGTACAGTCAGTGCTCGGGGTCAGTCCTATGTGTGTGTGTATATAATATATATACACAGTACAGTCAGTGCTCGGGGTCAGTCCTGTGTGTGTGTATATAATATATATACACAGTACAGTCAGTGCTCGGGGTCAGTCCTATGTGTGTGTATATAATATATATACACAGTACAGTCAGTGCTCGGGGTCAGTCCTGTGTGTGTGTATATAATATATATACACAGTACAGTCAGTGCTCGGGGTCAGTCCTATGTGTGTGTATATAATATATATACACAGTACAGTCAGTGCTCGGGGTCAGTCCTATGTGTGTATATATAATATATATACACAGTACAGTCAGTGCTCGGGGTCAGTCCTATGTGTGTGTATATAATATATATACACAGTACAGTCAGTGCTCGGGGTCAGTCCTTGTGTGTATATAATATATATACACAGTACAGTCAGTGCTCAGGGTCAGTCCTATGTGTGTGTGTATATAATATATATACACAGTACAGTCAGTGCTCGGGGTCAGTCCTGTGTGTGTGTATAATATATATACACAGTACAGTCAGTGCTCGGGGTCAGTCCTATGTGTGTATATAATATATATACACAGTACAGTCAGTGCTCGGGGTCAGTCCTGTGTGTGTGTATATAATATATATACACAGTACAGTCAGTGCTCGGGGTCAGTCCTGTGTGTGTGTATATAATATATATACACAGTACAGTCAGTGCTCGGGGTCAGTCCTATGTGTGTGTATATAATATATATACACAGTACAGTCAGTGCTCGGGGTCAGTCCTATGTGTGTGTATATAATATATATACACAGTACAGTCAGTGCTCGGGGTCAGTCCTGTGTGTGTGTATATAATATATATACACAGTACCACAGAATGGGCCGTATGTCTAGCTCGACTTGTCTCAGGTGTCCATATCCTCGAGCAGATTTTTGGCACATGATGTGGGGTTGTCCGGTGGTTCGCACCTTTTGGAGGGGAGTGGTAGACCTTCTGGCAGATGTCCTGGGCCGCCCAGTCCCGTTTTCTCCCGAAGTCTGCCTGTTTGGCGTTTTGGAGGAGGAGTTGTGGCAGCATCATACTCGAATTTTTCTTAGAGAGTGCTTGTTCTATGCTAAGAAAGCCATCGCCTTGCGGTGGATGGCCCCTAGATCCCCATCTGTCTCCCAATGGCGGAAAATGGTTAACTCGGTTCTCCCATTTAATCAGATTATATATAAAGGGAGGGGCTGTCCCCAGAAATTTACTACGGTATGGGGTGCGTGGTGTGATTCTCCCGTGACCCAATACTCTGCTCCCATGATGCGTTTGGCCCTAGACACCTTTGCTCCATAAATAGGAGCTACTGCCAGATAGGTTTGTGACTCCTCGTGTGGGAATATATGTGACTGTTGTAACTTTGTTGTTGTGTCATGTGATATTGTGTTCAGAACTGTGTTGTGGTCGGGGTGGTTGGGTTGGGGTCGGGATGGACCAGTGCTGTGGCTTGTTTCTGGTTAACTGTATGTTTCTTGTGCTTATACTGTACCTGTGTTTTTCTTTTGTTTTGATTGTATTACTTGCTTTGTTATGTAATCTTCAATAAAACGAGTTTAAAAAAAAATATATATACACAGTACAGTCAGTGCTCGGGGTCAGTCCTGTGTGTGTGTATATAATATATATACACAGTACAGTCAGTGCTCGGGGTCAGTCCTATGTGTGTGTATATAATATATATACACAGTACAGTCAGTGCTCGGGGTCAGTCCTATGTGTGTGTGTATATAATATATATACACAGTACAGTCAGTGCTCGGGGTCAGTCCTATGTGTGTGTATAATATATATACACAGTACAGTCAGTGCTCGGGGTCAGTCCTGTGTGTATATAATATATATACACAGTACAGTCAGTGCTCGGGGTCAGTCCTATGTGTGTATATAATATATATACACAGTACAGTCAGTGCTCGGGGTCAGTCCTATGTGTGTATATAATATATATACACAGTACAGTCAGTGCTCGGGGTCAGTCCTGTGTGTGTGTATATAATATATATACACAGTACAGTCAGTGCTCAGGGTCAGTCCTATGTGTGTGTATATAATATATATACACAGTACAGTCAGTGCTCGGGGTCAGTCCTGTGTGTGTGTGTATATAATATATATACACAGTACAGTCAGTGCTCGGGGTCAGTCCTATGTGTGTGTGTATATAATATATATACACAGTACAGTCAGTGCTCGGGGTCAGTCCTATGTGTGTGTATATAATATATATACACAGTACAGTCAGTGCTCGGGGTCAGTCCTATGTGTGTGTGTATATAATATATATACACAGTACAGTCAGTGCTCGGGGTCAGTCCTATGTGTGTGTATATAATATATATACACAGTACAGTCAGTGCTCGGGGTCAGTCCTATGTGTGTATATAATATATATACACAGTACAGTCAGTGCTCGGGGTCAGTCCTATGTGTGTATATATAATATATATACACAGTACAGTCAGTGCTCGGGGTCAGTCCTTTGTGTGTATATATAATATATATACACAGTACAGTCAGTGCTCGGGGTCAGTCCTGTGTGTGTGTATATAATATATATACACAGTACAGTCAGTGCTCGGGGTCAGTCCTGTGTGTTTGTATATAATATATATACACAGTACAGTCAGTGCTCGGGGTCAGTCCTATGTGTGTGTATATAATATATATACACAGTACAGTCAGTGCTCGGGGTCAGTCCTATGTGTGTATATAATATATATACACAGTACAGTCAGTGCTCGGGGTCAGTCCTATGTGTGTATATATAATATATATACACAGTACAGTCAGTGCTCGGGGTCAGTCCTGTGTGTGTGTATATAATATATATACACAGTACAGTCAGTGCTCGGGGTCAGTCCTGTGTGTGTGTGTATATAATATATATACACAGTACAGTCAGTGCTCGGGGTCAGTCCTGTGTGTGTGTATATAATATATATACACAGTACAGTCAGTGCTCGGGGTCAGTCCTGTGTGTGTGTGTATATAATATATATACACAGTACAGTCAGTGCTCGGGGTCAGTCCTGTGTGTGTGTGTATATAATATATATACACAGTACAGTCAGTGCTCGGGGTCAGTCCTGTGTGTGTGTATATAATATATATACACAGTACAGTCAGTGCTCGGGGTCAGTCCTGTGTGTGTGTATATAATATATATACACAGTACAGTCAGTGCTCGGGGTCAGTCCTGTGTGTGTGTATATAATATATATACACAGTACAGTCAGTGCTCGGGGTCAGTCCTATGTGTGTATATAATATATATACACAGTACAGTCAGTGCTCGGGGTCAGTCCTATGTGTGTGTATATAATATATATACACAGTACAGTCAGTGCTCGGGGTCAGTCCTGTGTGTGTGTATATAATATATATACACAGTACAGTCAGTGCTCGGGGTCAGTCCTGTGTGTGTATATATAATATATATACACAGTACAGTCAGTGCTCGGGGTCAGTCCTATGTGTGTATATATAATATATATACACAGTACAGTCAGTGCTCGGGGTCAGTCCTGTGTGTGTGTATATAATATATATACACAGTACAGTCAGTGCTCGGGGTCAGTCCTGTGTGTGTGTATATAATATATATACACAGTACAGTCAGTGCTCGGGGTCAGTCCTATGTGTGTGTGTATATAATATATATACACAGTACAGTCAGTGCTCGGGGTCAGTCCTGTGTGTGTGTATATAATATATATACACAGTACAGTCAGTGCTCGGGGTCAGTCCTATGTGTGTATATATAATATATATACACAGTACAGTCAGTGCTCGGGGTCAGTCCTGTGTGTATATAATATATATACACAGTACAGTCAGTGCTCGGGGTCAGTCCTATGTGTGTATATAATATATATACACAGTACAGTCAGTGCTCGGGGTCAGTCCTATGTGTGTGTATATAATATATATACACAGTACAGTCAGTGCTCGGGGTCAGTCCTATGTGTGTGTGTATATAATATATATACACAGTACAGTCAGTGCTCGGGGTCAGTCCTGTGTGTGTGTATATAATATATATACACAGTACAGTCAGTGCTCGGGGTCAGTCCTATGTGTGTGTATAATATATATACACAGTACAGTCAGTGCTCGGGGTCAGTCCTGTGTGTGTGTATATAATATATATACACAGTACAGTCAGTGCTCGGGGTCAGTCCTATGTGTGTGTATATAATATATATACACAGTACAGTCAGTGCTCGGGGTCAGTCCTATGTGTGTGTATATAATATATATACACAGTACAGTCAGTGCTCGGGGTCAGTCCTATGTGTGTGTGTATATAATATATATACACAGTACAGTCAGTGCTCGGGGTCAGTCCTATGTGTGTGTATATAATATATATACACAGTACAGTCAGTGCTCGGGGTCAGTCCTGTGTGTGTGTATAATATATATACACAGTACAGTCAGTGCTCGGGGTCAGTCCTATGTGTGTATATAATATATATACACAGTACAGTCAGTGCTCGGGGTCAGTCCTATGTGTGTGTATATAATATATATACACAGTACAGTCAGTGCTCGGGGTCAGTCCTGTGTGTGTGTATATAATATATATACACAGTACAGTCAGTGCTCGGGGTCAGTCCTATGTGTGTGTGTATATAATATATATACACAGTACAGTCAGTGCTCGGGGTCAGTCCTATGTGTGTGTATATAATATATATACACAGTACAGTCAGTGCTCGGGGTCAGTCCTGTGTGTGTGTATATAATATATATACACAGTACCACAGAATGGGCCGTATGTCTAGCTCGACTTGTCTCAGGTGTCCATATCCTCGAGCAGATTTTTGGCACATGATGTGGGGTTGTCCGGTGGTTCGCACCTTTTGGAGGGGAGTGGTAGACCTTCTGGCAGATGTCCTGGGCCGCCCAGTCCCGTTTTCTCCCGAAGTCTGCCTGTTTGGCGTTTTGGAGGAGGAGTTGTGGCAGCATCATACTCGAATTTTTCTTAGAGAGTGCTTGTTCTATGCTAAGAAAGCCATCGCCTTGCGGTGGATGGCCCCTAGATCCCCATCTGTCTCCCAATGGCGGAAAATGGTTAACTCGGTTCTCCCATTTAATCAGATTATATATAAAGGGAGGGGCTGTCCCCAGAAATTTACTACGGTATGGGGTGCGTGGTGTGATTCTCCCGTGACCCAATACTCTGCTCCCATGATGCGTTTGGCCCTAGACACCTTTGCTCCATAAATAGGAGCTACTGCCAGATAGGTTTGTGACTCCTCGTGTGGGAATATATGTGACTGTTGTAACTTTGTTGTTGTGTCATGTGATATTGTGTTCAGAACTGTGTTGTGGTCGGGGTGGTTGGGTTGGGGTCGGGATGGACCAGTGCTGTGGCTTGTTTCTGGTTAACTGTATGTTTCTTGTGCTTATACTGTACCTGTGTTTTTCTTTTGTTTTGATTGTATTACTTGCTTTGTTATGTAATCTTCAATAAAACGAGTTTAAAAAAAAATATATATACACAGTACAGTCAGTGCTCGGGGTCAGTCCTGTGTGTGTGTATATAATATATATACACAGTACAGTCAGTGCTCGGGGTCAGTCCTATGTGTGTGTATATAATATATATACACAGTACAGTCAGTGCTCGGGGTCAGTCCTATGTGTGTGTGTATATAATATATATACACAGTACAGTCAGTGCTCGGGGTCAGTCCTATGTGTGTGTATAATATATATACACAGTACAGTCAGTGCTCGGGGTCAGTCCTGTGTGTATATAATATATATACACAGTACAGTCAGTGCTCGGGGTCAGTCCTATGTGTGTATATAATATATATACACAGTACAGTCAGTGCTCGGGGTCAGTCCTATGTGTGTATATAATATATATACACAGTACAGTCAGTGCTCGGGGTCAGTCCTGTGTGTGTGTATATAATATATATACACAGTACAGTCAGTGCTCAGGGTCAGTCCTATGTGTGTGTATATAATATATATACACAGTACAGTCAGTGCTCGGGGTCAGTCCTGTGTGTGTGTGTATATAATATATATACACAGTACAGTCAGTGCTCGGGGTCAGTCCTATGTGTGTGTGTATATAATATATATACACAGTACAGTCAGTGCTCGGGGTCAGTCCTATGTGTGTGTATATAATATATATACACAGTACAGTCAGTGCTCGGGGTCAGTCCTATGTGTGTGTATATAATATATATACACAGTACAGTCAGTGCTCGGGGTCAGTCCTATGTGTGTATATAATATATATACACAGTACAGTCAGTGCTCGGGGTCAGTCCTATGTGTGTATATATAATATATATACACAGTACAGTCAGTGCTCGGGGTCAGTCCTTTGTGTGTATATATAATATATATACACAGTACAGTCAGTGCTCGGGGTCAGTCCTGTGTGTGTGTATATAATATATATACACAGTACAGTCAGTGCTCGGGGTCAGTCCTGTGTGTTTGTATATAATATATATACACAGTACAGTCAGTGCTCGGGGTCAGTCCTATGTGTGTGTATATAATATATATACACAGTACAGTCAGTGCTCGGGGTCAGTCCTGTGTGTGTATATATAATATATATACACAGTACAGTCAGTGCTCGGGGTCAGTCCTATGTGTGTATATAATATATATACACAGTACAGTCAGTGCTCGGGGTCAGTCCTGTGTGTGTGTATAATATATATACACAGTACAGTCAGTGCTAGGGGTCAGTCCTATGTGTGTATATATAATATATATACACAGTACAGTCAGTGCTCGGGGTCAGTCCTATGTGTGTATATAATATATATACACAGTACAGTCAGTGCTCGGGGTCAGTCCTATGTGTGTATATATAATATATATACACAGTACAGTCAGTGCTCGGGGTCAGTCCTATGTGTGTGTATATAATATATATACACAGTACAGTCAGTGCTCGGGGTCAGTCCTATGTGTGTGTATATAATATATATACACAGTACAGTCAGTGCTCGGGGTCAGTCCTGTGTGTGTGTATATAATATATATACACAGTACAGTCAGTGCTCGGGGTCAGTCCTGTGTGTGTGTGTATATAATATATATACACAGTACAGTCAGTGCTCGGGGTCAGTCCTGTGTGTGTGTATATAATATATATACACAGTACAGTCAGTGCTCGGGGTCAGTCCTGTGTGTGTGTATATAATATATATACACAGTACAGTCAGTGCTCGGGGTCAGTCCTATGTGTGTATATAATATATATACACAGTACAGTCAGTGCTCAGGGGTCAGTCCTGTGTGTGTGTATATAATATATATACACAGTACAGTCAGTGCTCGGGGTCAGTCCTGTGTGTGTGTATATAATATATATACACAGTACAGTCAGTGCTCGGGGTCAGTCCTATGTGTGTATATAATATATATACACAGTACAGTCAGTGCTCGGGGTCAGTCCTGTGTGTGTATATAATATATATACACAGTACAGTCAGTGCTCGGGGTCAGTCCTATGTGTGTATATAATATATATACACCGTACAGTCAGTGCTCGGGGTCAGTCCTATGTGTGTGTGTATATAATATATATACACAGTACAGTCAGTGCTCGGGGTCAGTCCTGTGTGTGTGTATATAATATATATACACCGTACAGTCAGTGCTCGGGGTCAGTCCTGTGTGTGTGTGTATATAATATATATACACAGTACAGTCAGTGCTCGGGGTCAGTCCTATGTGTGTGTATATAATATATATACACAGTACAGTCAGTGCTCGGGGTCAGTCCTATGTGTGTATATAATATATATACACAGTACAGTCAGTGCTCGGGGTCAGTCCTGTGTGTGTGTATATAATATATATACACAGTACAGTCAGTGCTCGGGGTCAGTCCTATGTGTGTGTATATAATATATATACACAGTACAGTCAGTGCTCGGGGTCAGTCCTATGTGTGTATATAATATATATACACCGTACAGTCAGTGCTCGGGGTCAGTCCTATGTGTGTGTGTATATAATATATATACACAGTACAGTCAGTGCTCGGGGTCAGTCCTGTGTGTGTGTATATAATATATATACACCGTACAGTCAGTGCTCGGGGTCAGTCCTGTGTGTGTGTGTATATAATATATATACACAGTACAGTCAGTGCTCGGGGTCAGTCCTATGTGTGTGTATATAATATATATACACAGTACAGTCAGTGCTCGGGGTCAGTCCTGTGTGTGTGTATATAATATATATACACAGTACAGTCAGTGCTCGGGGTCAGTCCTATGTGTGTGTATATAATATATATACACAGTACAGTCAGTGCTCGGGGTCAGTCCTATGTGTGTGTGTATATAATATATATACACAGTACAGTCAGTGCTCGGGGTCAGTCCTATGTGTGTGTATATAATATATATACACAGTACAGTCAGTGCTCGGGGTCAGTCCTATGTGTGTATATATAATATATATACACAGTACAGTCAGTGCTCGGGGTCAGTCCTATGTGTGTATATATAATATATATACACAGTACAGTCAGTGCTCAGGGTCAGTCCTATGTGTGTGTATATAATATATATACACAGTACAGTCAGTGCTCGGGGTCAGTCCTGTGTGTGTGTATATAATATATATACACAGTACAGTCAGTGCTCGGGGTCAGTCCTATGTGTGTATATATAATATATATACACAGTACAGTCAGTGCTCGGGGTCAGTCCTGTGTGTGTGTATATAATATATATACACAGTACAGTCAGTGCTCGGGGTCAGTCCTATATATATACTGTATATACGGTATAGCCACTCTGTATATCCTCACTATATATAGGATCACTACCCTAGCAGAGAGGACTGGACAGTCTGGGTAGGTCCTCGGGGTGTCCTCTGCTCCTTACATATACACTCATGTTCTGCAGCCTTGTTGAGACGTTTCTCTGCCTGTGTTTCAGGGCACACAGGTCTGGAGTTACTTTGATGGCGCACTAGTGGATGGTTATCCTCATCTTATTAGTCAGGAGTTTCCCGGAGTCCCCGACCACCTGGACGGAGCGGTGGAGTGTCACCAGGGCGAGTGCCGCACTGACAGCATCATATTCTTCAAAGGTGAGGATGTGTAACGAGAACTGTGATTGGAAAACTGGTCTGTAACGTCCTGAAACCCTCAATAGCTTTGTTTTTTTTTTTAACTTTTGGAGTTAGTTTTGGGTAAGCCGGTGTCGGGGTACTCAGCTGCCATCTACTCTTCACTTAGCTCCTAATGAGCATTGTATAGGGGGCCGGGGAAGCTCCCCTAAGGGACATATATTAGAGCTGTATGGGGGTCCTAAACTTCATTATAGTGAAGGGGGCGGTGCAGAATGGGCCATACCAATGTTCATTAGGGCTGCCCTACATGTGCCGGGGAGCAAAGTATTCAGTGAAGAAGGGGTTAATTGTTGTGAATCGAGCCCTTGTGTACCCCCATACCCAGAACATTCTGAGATGTGCCCAACTTGTGTCTCCATGTGCCTAAAAGGGCTTACATTGTGAAATGAGGTCTAGTGACCCCAACCATATGATGTGTAGTGTCAGGGTCATTAGCGGCCCTACGCCATGACATTACGGGGGCCGCATGTGACCTGAAAGGGCGAGTATGAGAAGTAGAACTGAATTACATTGGATCCAGGGGTGGGACATACAAACATTTTACAAGATAGTCAATGTGGACCATGTGCGGGTGTTTTATTTCAAGAAAATATTGTTTTTAATGTCTGTAGTTTTTTTCAAAATTCTACTTTATTACTATTATTTTGGTAATGGCCACTGTCTGAGGGCGTCAGGTACCTAATTTAACCACTATGGTATCCACCACCAGGCGTCAGGTGCTACGGAGGGGCTCTGTGTTAGCCTAATTGAACCACTACGATATCCACCACAATCAGAGGTACCGGGAAGAGCTGGGTAGGGTGTGGCTGCTGTTATTAGTCTGAAGACTATGAGGTTTCTGGTCCTGGCAAGGTCTGTCTGCTGCTGTTATATTGTATCTGGCTGGTTATAAAAATGGGGGGGACCTCATATCTGTTTTTAGACATAAATATTTTCAAAAATAAGAACACGCGGGGTCACAATTTTTCAAAACCAGCCAGACATGATAAAGCTGTGGCCGCAGCAGACTGGCCTTATCGAGTTGCACACAAAACTGTTTTTGGGCTTGTCCAATACTTAATACCAACCTGCAGCCGCCCCAGTATCCGACCATCACTAGATACATGGATATTGTACAGTACCTGGTTCTTCCTGGACCCCATGGTGGCTGTGGGTACCAGAGTAATAATGGTGGGTTAGGATCGGCCTATGTACTGGTTAACGCTAAGAACCGTCTTAGACATGGACACTGTCAATCAGAGACAATGGTAATAAAGTAATAACAATGACCCCATGGTTAGGGTGACCGTACACCACCCACTGTACTTCAGTGTAGCAGCCCCATCGAATTTAGAGACAACATGTCGTACCTTCTGAACAAATTTATTTGGATTAAATGAATCTTCAGTCTGAAATGAAACTAAACTCGCCCAGTTACCTCTATGACATGGGGTCCGGATCGCGTCCACCTAGGACTCACTTGGCCTCTGTTGAGCCATCTCCTTCCTTCTCCAGGTGACACAGCGTATATCTACAGCCCTCAGGAGGAGCCTCGGGTCAAGCAGAGACATTGGGCCGCCCTTGGGAACTGCTCGGCATCGCTTAGATGGCTGGGGAGATATTACTGCTTCAGAGGCGTTAACTTTACCAGATTTGATCCGGTGACAGGACAGGTTCTCTCCCCGCGACCACTGGACACCAGAGATTACTTTGTCAGATGTCCAGGGAGAGGTGAGTTCCTGGGGTTTGGGAAGGGACTTGGACATGGTGTCTACTAGAGGTGAACCTCTTCAGGCCTGTGCACACCTTAGTCTCCCAACAACAATGACTTCTCTTACACTAGGCTTTGTGGATTCACATTTGCATTTTGCTATTTTTTTTTAATAGAAAATGGATTTACAAAGGTGAAATGTGTTTAGACCCCCCATTACCTCTGTGACTACCACAGGAAACGTATCCATAGAGGTAAATCCCAGTCCACAGTGACCTCTGCCGTACACAACATGGCCGTTATCTCCATACACATAGTAGTCAGTCCACAGAACATCAGCTCTGAGCAGAAACGAGGCTGCTCAGTCTCATTTTACTCTATTCTGACCCATATGGGCCACCCTACTTGACCTAATGCTATATTTCTCCTTCCAGGACATGGACACGCTGCCCAACAAAATGCCACCCTTATGTCCATCAAGGACCCTTGCAGCAATAGATCTTTTGAGGCTTTCTGCTCTGATGACCATTCCCGGGCCTACGCATTTCGAGGTGATTCACTGGACCTTTCTCCTACATTGGCCTTCTGTGTTGTCATGGAATTCACTCATCTATTGATACCCTTCCTTCCTTACAGGGGGCTGGTTCTTCCTCCTGGATGGCAAAGATGGCTGGCATGCCTGGCCTCTCAGCCATACCTGGAGAAACCTGCAGGGGGTCGTGGACGCCGCCTTCTCCCATGAGAACCGCATGTATTTTATTCAGGTGAGACGTGGCCTTGGATCATGGAAGAAGCCTCAACTATGGCTAGACATAGACCTTGGAATAAGACCAGCCAGGATGAACATCTCACATGAATGGGTTCCTGACCTTCCCCCCACGTATTGGCTGTAATAGTGGACAGATGACTGCAGCGGCTCCGGATCCATAGTTACCTGAGGAGGGAATGGGGTCATTAGTTGGTGGTGAGGGCAGATATTCTAGGATTTGGTAGGACATTAGCTGACCACCAAGGTAGAATGGCTAGGCCGCAGTCTCTCCCACTCTAGAAGGAGGTGACCTGCTGGAGGCTCTTAGCGGTGGTTGGTAGTTGATTATACGTCTCTGCTAGTATTGGACATTGGGTGACAACCCTTAGAGACGATGACTGACGCCTCTGCCCCTTCTCTTTCTTTTAGGGTTCCCAGGTCATCGTGTACTTGTCAGATCAGATCTACATCCCGGTGGCCGGGTATCCAAAGCCTATAGAGGAAGAATGGGAGGGGTGCGGGGTGACGCCAGTGGATGCCGCCTTTACCTGCCCCCACTCCAGTGATTTATACCTCATCAGGGGTAAGTGTGGATATAGTATATACATTACCAGGACCCCGGTATATAGAGCTGCACCCACAAGTCTACTGACGTCTCCCAGAATCTGCAGCTCTGGGGATCAGATGGACGTCTCAGTTGCTACGCTCATTACTCCTATGATGTCATCTTCATAGCATGTCATCTGTTTACTGACCCCTGGGGGGCGATAGGATAGTTGTCTGATTTATCAGCAATATTTTTTTGCATTTCAGTCTTTGTCATTGTTACTATCTGTAATTGTACCAAACTGCAGTGTCTATGACGTTACAATGCGCTGCAGAATAAGGACAGCATTGTTTGATCCCAGCAGAAGTCTGAATGCAGCTCTGGAGTACAGGATCATAATTACAGAGCAAACTGTTGCAGATACAGTGGGCAGGTTATAGGACAATGACATGATATATTTGAGGAAGGGTTTGGTGTCCAGCAGACCTTGTGTCCATCCACTGACCAACCTTCACTTCTGTGTAGGGAACAAGCTGACCCTGGTGGACCTGAACACCCGCAAACGTTCTGGAGAAGACAGGACCATCATCCACAACAATCTGGACAGCGCTATGTGTAATACTCATGGCTTGTATCTCTTCCGTGGTCCATCCTTCTACCACTACAAGAATGTGGGGGAACTGCTGTCCACGGAGAAAGCTCCAACCCCGGGGAGCATCGCCTCATACTTCCTAGACTGCTAGACAAAGAGAAGTCTCACCTACGAAGAGAAATGTGATGTCACCAGAGTCACCTACGAGGAGAAATGTGATGTCACCAGAGTCACCTACGAGGAGAAATGTAATGTCACCAGAGTCATCTACATAGAGAACTGTGATGTCACCAGAGTCATCTACATAGAGAACTGTGATGTCACCACAGTCACCTACATAGAGAACTGTGATGTCACCAGAGTCACCTACATAGAGAACTGTGATGTCACCACAGTCACCTACATAGAGAACTGTGATGTCACCAGAGTCATCTACATAGAGAACTGTGATGTCACCACAGTCACCTACATAGAGAACTGTGATGTCACCAGAGTCACCTACATAGAGAACTGTGATGTCACCACAGTCACCTACATAGAGAACTGTGATGTCACCAGAGTCACCTACATAGAGAACTGTGATGTCACCACAGTCACCTACATAGAGAACTGTGATGTCACCAGAGTCATCTACATAGAGAACTGTGATGTCACCAGAGTCACCTACATAGAGAACTGTGATGTCACCAGAGTCACCTACATAGAGAACTGTGATGTCACCAGAGTCATCTACATAGAGAACTGTGATGTCACCAGAGTCACCTACATAGAGAACTGTGATGTCACCAGAGTCATCTACATAGAGAACTGTGATGTCACCACAGTCACCTACATAGAGAACTGTGATGTCACCAGAGTCATCTACATAGAGAACTGTGATGTCACCAGAGTCCCCTTCGTCCAATGCCAGTTTATCCGTGTAGATATCACATAGGCCTCCTCCTATAGGACATTATATGAATATATAGTAGTCGTCTTCTATCATACTGTACAATAAATGCACTAATGTCAGAATCAATCATCTCCTAAGCAGTGGTAAATAGACCTAAGACCCCCACCGAGCACCTTTAGAATTTGCTTCATCAAGTCAACCCCATTTTGTGCTTAGGTGAGTCTGTCTTTAGAAACCCCTATTAACCGGTTGTTACCCAGCTAAGGGAAGAATATGCAAATCTGTCTTCCATGATGTAATCAGGAAGTCAGAAGCTGCCTCAGTGTTGCAAACCAATAGAGGGCGCTCACTGGAATGTGCAAGCCTGTCTTCCCTGATGTAGTTAGGAAGACAGAATTCCAGTGAGATAACCCAATAATGGCTGCTCCCTTTAGCATCATGCTCGACCTTCCAAGAGGCCTTTATTTTTTTTTTTATTTTTTTTTTTTAATGTAGATTGTGAGCCCCATATAGAGCTCACAATGTACATTTTTCCCTATCAGTATGTCTTTGGAATATGGGATGGAAATCCATGCAAACACGGGGAGAACATACAAACTCCTTGCAGATGGTTTTATGCCCTTGGCGGGATTTGAACACCAAGACTCCAGCGCTGCAAGGCTGCAGTGCTAACCACTGAGCCACCGTGTGGCCCCAAGAGGCCTTTATTTTGCAATGACGCTGGGATTATTACCAGGTATAGTCTCTCAATCGAGGACAGCCATTTCGATGTACTTGCATCTCATCAGCTCGATGTAGAGAGGACTATAACCTGGTAGAGGTGAGAGGCTGAGACAGGGTTAAGGGGATATTGTCACTCCTTGGGGAGAGACCACCATATAGGTGTGTGGAGACTTATTAAGCCTTATTCCCATGGTTCCATGCAAAGTGGAGTGCTAAAGGCTTAATAAATCTCCACACACCTATATGGTGGTCTCTGCCTAAGGAGTGACAATATCCCCTTACCCAGCTAAGACATTCTAACCATGTAATCTTGCATACAACTGACCCACAGGGAGGGGGATACAACGGGATGGGACAGAGAGTCAGTGGGCTCAGGCCATGCCCCCAGCTTGTCACTCTGTGACCAAATTACCCCATGCATGGACAGTGCTGTCTAAAGACAAAAAGGGGTATTGAGTCTATGGACTGGTGTTTGCCCAATATCTTCTTTGTACCTTGAGCCCTTGGCTGTTTGTTGGATCTACGATGGGTCCGCCAGCCTCGTCCTGCTGTCTCTTCTTACGGCTCTTCTCACTACATCATGTATTAGGACTCATCGCACCCACTGTGCCTGTCTGACCCTAGCCATGTTTAAGGCTCTCCCCCTTCCCCAGAGATATAGAGAGGCCTAGACTATAATCTGTATACTGGTTTTATTGATCATGACGTTAATAAAAAAGAGCAGATGCAATAGTTGGACATACGCTATTGAAGTAATACTTCAGCCGAAGATACAGACGGTACCAGAAGCCATGCGGTGCTTATACTCATACAAGAAAAAGGAGGCTGGAGGGAAATTGCCGCTCATCTCCAGTTTCCCCGGCACCGTGTGTATGGTGACTCCCTTGATGAGACCCTCAGACAACTTCTGGAGCATACGCTGGGCAAGATATCTTTTGGCGTAACTTGGATCGGCCTCAATGTTGGCGTATACATCAGGGGGTGGATTTGGGATTTTCCACTCTAGTTCACCAATCAGCTGATTTATCTTGCCCTTGTCGAGGGAGACGGGGTTCTCGCTGTAGCTCATCACCACCTGAGTACCACAATCCCCCCGGACTGAGATGTAGCTCCCCTTCACCAAGACCTCTCCAGCTTTATCTACTGGTGAACGAGAAACCATCACCGCCCAGCGCAGCCAGTCATAATTTTTCTCCAACAATTTCAATATGGCCGACGCTTTTTCATCATCCGGTAATGACTCGTTGAGGGGCAGATACTTCTCTACATCCTCTTGGGCTTGTTCCTTGAAGTATGCAGCACAATCTCTAGAGGTATCCTCCATTCTCTTGTACAGAGCAGACATCTTGTCTGTCCATCTGCCCATCATGAGTTGGGTGTCTCTTCCATTCAGGGATCCATGGACAAAAAGACATAACAGTCCAGTGGCCAATACGAAGTTTACCTGCTGGCAGAAGGCGATCATCTCCCATCGGCGCGGGCGGTGGTCTCTTATCACCTGCTGTAGGAGTGTTACATGGTCGGCCAGGACAGAGATGCCAAGAAGGCGATTGTACAAAGCATTCAGCTGTCTATCGAGCTTGTAGTCGTAGACATATTGGATGAACACCTCTTTTTCCTTGTCTTTGTAAGACTTTCCTGCCCGGACAATGGTAGCCAGCTGCTGGTACACAACTACGATGTCATCTTCACACCTGATGACATCAAAGTCACGCATCAAGCCCTTTCCTATCGCCAACTGCCGGTCAATGGACTCCAAGGTCCTCTTGACAAACTCGATTTCCTCTGTTGTTGCAGAGTCATTGATCTGAGCCACAAGCCCCAGAACCACTGTGTTTATTGCCTGGAGAAATCCTACCGACTCCCAGGCCTTAGTGAACAAAGACATGATGGCAGCCAATGATCCCGAACACCTTCAAAGATAATGGGACCAGAAGGTTATCCCTATACAACACCCAGAAAACTAGTCAATTATTCATCTTACAGTAGGTCTTGTGTTTCAGATGCCTAAAGGTCTTATATATGTATATGGGAATATTGTACAATTAACAACAGGATAACAACCAGAATCAAATTCCTACCAGAACCTTCGCACCTCAACCATCCACATATCGATATAACCACGTTATACACCTCACCTTTCTGTATGGACTAGACCTATATAACCACGTCATACACCTCACCTGTCTGTATGGACTAGACCTATATAAATACGTCATACACCTCACCTGTCTGTATGGACTAGACCTATATAACCACGTCATACACCTCACCTGTCTGTATGGACTAGACCTATATAACCACGTCATACACCTCACCTGTCTGTGTGGACTAGACCTATATAACCACGTTATACGCCTCACCTGTCTGTATGGACTAGACCTATATAACCACGTCATACGCCTCACCTGTCTGTATGGACTAGACCTATATAACCACGTTATACGCCTCACCTGTCTGTATGGACTAGACCTATATAACCACGTTATACGCCTCACCTGTCTGTATGGACTAGACCTATATAACCACGTTATACGCCTCACCTGTCTGTATGGGCTAGACCTATATAACCACGTTATACGCCTCACCTGTGTGTATGGACTAGACCTATATAACCACGTTATACACCTCACCTGTCTGTGTGGACTAGACCTATATAACCACGTTATACGCCTCACCTCTCTGTGTGGACTAGACCTATATAACCACGTTATACGCCTCACCTGTCTGTGTGGACTAGACCTATATAACCACGTTATACGCCTCACCTGTCTGTGTGGACTAGACCTATATAACCACGTTATACGCCTCACCTCTCTGTGTGGACTAGACCTATATAACCACGTCATACGCCTCACCTGTCTGTATGGACTAGACCTATATAACCACGTCATACGCCTCACCTGTCTGTGTGGACTAGACCTATATAACCACGTCATACGCCTCACCTGTCTGTGTGGACTAGACCTATATAACCACGTCATACGCCTCACCTGTCTGTGTGGACTAGACCTATATAACCACGTCATACGCCTCACCTGTCTGTGTGGACTAGACCTATATAACCACGTCATACGCCTCACCTGTCTGTGTGGACTAGACCTATATAACCACGTCATACGCCTCACCTGTCTGTGTGGACTAGACCTATATAACCACGTCATACGCCTCACCTGTCTGTGTGGACTAGACCTATATAACCACGTCATACGCCTCACCTGTCTGTGTGGACTAGACCTATATAACCACGTCATACGCCTCACCTGTCTGTGTGGACTAGACCTATATAACCACGTCATACGCCTCACCTGTCTGTGTGGACTAGACCTATATAACCACGTCATACGCCTCACCTGTCTGTGTGGACTAGACCTATATAACCACGTCATACGCCTCACCTGTCTGTGTGGACTAGACCTATATAACCACGTCATACGCCTCACCTGTCTGTGTGGACTAGACCTATATAACCACGTCATACGCCTCACCTGTCTGTGTGGACTAGACCTATATAACCACGTCATACGCCTCACCTGTCTGTGTGGACTAGACCTATATAACCACGTCATACGCCTCACCTGTCTGTGTGGACTAGACCTATATAACCACGTCATACGCCTCACCTGTCTGTGTGGACTAGACCTATATAACCACGTCATACGCCTCACCTGTCTGTGTGGACTAGACCTATATAACCACGTCATACACCTCACCTGTCTGTATGGACTAGACCTATATAACCACGTCATACACCTCACCTGTCTGTATGGACTAGACCTATATAACCACGTCATACACCTCACCTGTCTGTATGGACTAGACCTATATAACCACGTCATACACCTCACCTGTCTGTATGGACTAGACCTATATAACCACGTCATACACCTCACCTGTCTGTATGGACTAGACCTATATAACCACGTCATACACCTCACCTGTCTGTATGGACTAGACCTATATAACCACGTCATACACCTCACCTGTGTGTATGGACTAGACCTATATAACCACGTTATACACCTCACCTGTCTGTATGGACTAGACCTATATAACCACGTCATACACCTCACCTGTCTGTATGGACTAGACCTATATAACCACGTTATACACCTCACCTGTCTGTATGGACTAGACCTATATAACCACGTCATACACCTCACCTGTCTGTATGGACTAGACCTATATAACCACGTCATACACCTCACCTGTCTGTATGGACTAGACCTGTATAAGCACGTCATACACCTCACCTGTCTGTATGGACTAGACCTATATAAGCACGTTATACACCTCACCTGTCTGTATGGACTAGACCTATATAACCACGTTATATACCTCACCTGTCTGTATGGACTAGACCTATATAAGCACGTTATACACCTCACCTGTCTGTATGGAGTAGGACTAGAACAGAATATTGGTTTTCCTGTAGATATAACATGGTTATAGGTCTAGTGTATACAGACAGGTGAGGTATATATATATATACATAGAGAGAAGGATTGTTTCTCACCTGTCTCGTGGACGTGTTGTCTGTGATTTGCAGTTGGTTCAGTTTCTTGCTTTCTTATCTTGGGCTTATCACATCCCTCAAGTGGGCGATACCAGAGAAACAATAGAGCAGACTCCCATTGGCCCTCACAGAATACCCGACCAGAAGGTGACATTGAGGACCTACCTGCTCCAATGTCACACAACCACAACAAAGAGTAATCCCAGTCCTGGCCTTATCACCTACTAATCCTGAGTAAGACCTGTCTCTTATACTTGAAGCCCCTTGTCTGAAGGTCCAGGCAGTAACTCTGCATAGATGTGGCCCTTCCTCTCCATGACTGGTGCACCATCCTTGGTGAGGTCTTGCAGGTTGTGCTCGTCATCAGGACACAACCTGTTACAGAGGTTACTATTGTCCATCCTGGTGATGTAGGGCATTGGGCATTGTATGTGGCCATCAGGATCATCATCCCCCAGTATTGCCGGTGGTCAACCATTCTTGGGGAGTAAAGCCAGACTGGGGTTCTCTGGTAAATATTAAGGCCAAGGTGAAAGCCAACAAGACTGAGTCTCCTTAGTCCTTGTCACTGATCCATGGCCCTTACAGGAGCTTCTGTGTCGGAGGGTTGGGGAAGGTCATTGGAGGTCCCTCACCCTTAGGAGAGAGAAGGCTTCAGACTCACATGTTTTAGTGCCACGTTGCACTTTGTTACTTGCACTTAAATACTGAAAGTTTCTGTTTTGGACCTTTTCTAAATTTTTGGACTTCCTCTGTTGGTGACTATTTTATACAGTTGTGCTAAAAAGTTTCCATCCCCGGCAGATTATTATTTTTTTTTGGTCTTTTTTCAGAGAATATGAACAATAACACAAAACCTCTCTCTCTGCTCCTGGTCAGTGACACCATTTATTGTCAGACTTCTGGGTTTTCTCTTTGTACATCCCAGTGCCCCTGTTGTTCAGTTCCCCTCCCCCGGTGTATTGCCCCCTGTTGTTCTGTTCCCCTCCCCCGGTGTATTGCCCCTGTTGTTCAGTTCTCCTCCCCCGGTGTATTGCCCCCTGTTGTTCTGTTCCCCTCCCCCGGTGTATTGCCCCTGTTGTTCAGTTCTCCTCCCCCGGTGTATTGCCCCTTTTGTTCAGTTCCCCTCCCCCGGTGTTTGTCTATGTGCTGTTTGGCGTATTGAAGGCGAGATTCTTTGTGGCATTGGGGCAGTAATGGCTTTCTTCTGACAACTCCATCATGTGGCCCATTTTATTTCTGACAACTCCATCATGCAGTGGAGGGATGGAAACTTTTGAGCACAACTGTATATCTCATATATCATAGTGGTGGCCACTTGTAGATGGGTTTTGTATTTGGCCACCCAATGAGCAGTGTGACGCAGTCTGTTAATCTTTAAAAATATCTGTTTGTTACAGTTTTTTTCTTTTTGTTAAATAAATATAATAAAATATATAAAAAAAACCAAAAACATAAAATGTCAAAATCTTTGCCAATAACTATAAGTAAGCAGTGTGCAGTAAAATGACTGAAAAGACCAGGGCAGAGGAAAGGCTAAAGGAAGGGGGGGGGGGGAGGAAAGACTTGTGCAAGTACAAACACTAAGAATGTGGTTGGCAACAGCAACACTGCTTCTGGTCCTGACAGCCTCCCCTGGAGCCTCAGTGTTGTGGTACTTTCTAAAGATGTTTTTGAAAACAGTGAAACTGGAATATTTAGTGGGGGGTTCTCCATGTAAATGACCTCCCGATCTTTCTGTACCTTCAGCCATGACATCTTCACTGACACAGATCCCATTCTTTAGTAGTCACGTGGCATCTGCTGAGAGAGATTCCTCATAGCCCAAAACTTCCTCATCTTGATGAAAACTTCTAGTGTTCTTTTCATGTACAGGAGGTGACAACGCAGATGGTGTGATGAACTATAACCCAATCTGCTGGCATGTCCACCTTAATAAGGGTTGGGGTGGGCCAATGTACATATCTGTAGTCCTAGCTGAAGTCTCCGTATTGGCTCAGTCCTGGTCCTTCTTTCATTTCTTTTTTTGGATCAAATTACCATTGTTAGATCCAGGGCGCCGTCACCCTCTTCATGTCATTGGAGTCATGTTCATGCTCTGCCTTACTAACCACACTTAGCATGTCATGGCTGGTGAAGGAAGATGGTGGCTTAGGTGACAAGCTATCTTCTTGGCTATTAGACTGTGTGGAGGAGGAATCATTGGTCAGTCCGTCTCCTTCTACTGAGCCATTGATGTAACCCTGTAGGTTTAGGGGATATTTGGTTATCCTGAGAGGTAAGCTCAGACAATGGTACTGGGGCCTCTGTCTGGTCCTCACTTCGTGGAGTTTGAGTGTGAACTGGTCCATAGACTGAAAGTGCGGTCCGAGAGATAAGAGGAGAACTAGGAGAGCGCAGTGTCCATGAGGCCGACCGAGCGGAGCATAGTGAGGAGGAGTCTGTGAGGCTGATACAGCGGAGCATAGTGAGGAGGAGTCTGTGAGGCTGATACAGCGGAGCATAGTGAGGAGGAGTCTGTGAGGCTGATACAGCGGAGCATAGTGAGGAGGAGTCTGTGAGGCTGATACAGCGGAGCATAGTGAGGAGGAGTCTGTGAGGCTGATACAGCGGAGCATAGTGAGGAGGAGTCTGTGAGGCCGAGAGAGCGGAGCATAGTGAGGAGGAGTCTGTGAGGCCGAGACAGCGGAGCATAGTGAGGAGGAGTCTGTAAGGCCGATACAGCGGAGCATAGTGAGGAGGAGTCTGTGAGGCCGAGAGAGCGGAGCATAGTGAGGAGGAGTCTGTGAGGCTGATACAGCGGAGCATAGTGAGGAGGAGTCTGTGAGGCTGATACAGCGGAGCATAGTGAGGAGGAGTCTGTGAGGCTGATACAGCGGAGCATAGTGAGGAGGAGTCTGTGAGGCTGATACAGCGGAGCATAGTGAGGAGGAGTCTGTGAGGCTGATACAGCGGAGCATAGTGAGGAGGAGTCTGTGAGGCCGAGAGAGCGGAGCATAGTGAGGAGGAGTCTGTGAGGCCGAGAGAGCGGAGCATAGTGAGGAGGAGTCTGTGAGGCTGATACAGCAGAGCATAGTGAGGAGGAGTCTGTAAGGCCGATACAGCGGAGCATAGTGAGGAGGAGTCTGTAAGGCCGATACAGCGGAGCATAGTGAGGAGGAGTCTGTGAGGCTGATACAGCGGAGCATAGTGAGGAGGAGTCTGTGAGGCCGAGACAGCGGAGCATAGTGAGGAGGAGTCTGTGAGGCCGAGACAGCGGAGCATAGTGAGGAGGAGTCTGTGAGGCTGATACAGCGGAGCATAGTGAGGAGGAGTCTGTGAGGCCGAGAGAGCAGAGCATAGTGAGGAGGAGTCTGTGAGGCCGAGAGAGCGGAGCATAGTGAGGAGGAGTCTGTGAGGCCGATACAGTGGAGCATAGTGAGGAGGAGTCTGTGAGGCCGATACAGCGGAGCATAGTGAGGAGGAGTCTGTGAGGCCGAGAGAGCAGAGCATAGTGAGGAGGAGTCTGTGAGGCCGATACAGTGGAGCATAGTGAGGAGGAGTCTGTGAGGCTGATACAGCGGAGCATAGTGAGGAGGAGTCTGTGAGGCCGAGACAGCGGAGCATAGTGAGGAGGAGTCTGTGAGGCTGATACAGCGGAGCATAGTGAGGAGGAGTCTGTGAGGCCGACACAGCGGAGCATAGTGAGGAGGAGTCTGTGAGGCCGAGACAGCGGAGCATAGTGAGGAGGACTCTGTGAGGCCGACACAGCGGAGCATAGTGAGGAGGAGTCTGTGAGGCCGACACAGTGGAGCATAGTGAGGAGGAGTCTGTGAGGCTGATACAGCGGAGCATAGTGAGGAGGAGTCTGTGAGGCCGAGACAGCGGAGCATAGTGAGGAGGAGTCTGTGAGGCTGATACAGCGGAGCATAGTGAGGAGGAGTCTGTGAGGCCGACACAGCGGAGCATAGTGAGGAGGAGTCTGTGAGGCCGAGACAGCGGAGCAAAGTGAGGAGGAGTCTGTGAGGCCGACACAGCGGAGCATAGTGAGGAGGAGTCTGTGAGGCCGAGACAGCGGAGCATAGTGAGGAGGAGTCTGTGAGGCTGATACAGCGGAGCATAGTGAGGAGGAGTCTGTGAGGCTGATACAGTGGAGCATAGTGAGGAGGAGTCTGTGAGGCCGAGAGAGCGGAGCATAGAGAGGAGGAGTCTGTGAGGCCGACACAGCGGAGCATAGTGAGGAGGAGTCTGTGAGGCCGACACAGCGGAGCATAGTGAGGAGGAGTCTGTGAGGCCGACACAGCGGAGCATAGTGAGGAGGAGTCTGTGAGGCCGACACAGCGGAGCATAGTGAGGAGAAGTCTGTGAGGCTGATACAGCAGAGCATAGTGAGGAGGAGTCTGTAAGGCCGAGACAGCGGAGCATAGTGAGGAGGAGTCTGTGAGGCCGATACAGCGGAGCATAGTGAGGAGGAGTCTGTGAGGCCGACACAGCGGAGCATAGTGAGGAGGAGTCTGTGAGGCCGAAACAGCGGAGCATAGTGAGGAGGAGTCTGTAAGGCCGATACAGCGGAGCATAGTGAGGAGGAGTCTGTGAGGCCGACACAGCGGAGCATAGTGAGGAGGAGTCTGTGAGGCCGACACAGCGGAGCATAGTGAGGAGGAGTCTGTGAGGCCGAGACAGCGGAGCATAGTGAGGAGAAGTCTGTGAGGCTGATACAGCAGAGCATAGTGAGGAGGAGTCTGTAAGGCCGAGACAGCGGAGCATAGTGAGGAGGAGTCTGTGAGGCCGATACAGCGGAGCATAGTGAGGAGGAGTCTGTGAGGCTGATACAGCGGAGCATAGTGAGGAGGAGTCTGTAAGGCCGATACAGCGGAGCATAGTGAGGAGGAGTCTGTAAGGCCGATACAGCGGAGCATAGTGAGGAGGAGTCTGTGAGGCCGAGACAGCGGAGCATAGTGAGGAGGAGTCTGTGAGGCCGACACAGCAGAGCATAGTGAGGAGGAGTCTGTGAGGCCGACACAGCGGAGCATAGTGAGGAGAAGTCTGTGAGGCTGATACAGCAGAGCATAGTGAGGAGGAGTCTGTAAGGCCAAGACAGCGGAGCATAGTGAGGAGGAGTCTGTGAGGCTGACACAGCGGAGCATAGTGAGGAGGAGTCTGTGAGGCTGATACAGCGGAGCATAGTGAGGAGGAGTCTGTGAGGCCGACACAGCGGAGCATAGTGAGGAGAAGTCTGTGAGGCTGATACAGCGGAGCATAGTGAGGAGGAGTCTGTGAGGCTGATACAGCGGAGCATAGTGAGGAGGAGTCTGTGAGGCCGACTGAGCGGAGCATAGTGAGGAGGAGTCTGTGAGGCCGACACAGCGGAGCATAGTGAGGAGAAGTCTGTGAGGCTGATACAGCAGAGCATAGTGAGGAGGAGTCTGTGAGGCTGATACAGCGGAGCATAGTGAGGAGGAGTCTGTGAGGCTGACTGAGCGGAGCATAGTGAGGAGGAGTCTGTGAGGCCGACACAGCGGAGCATAGTGAGGAGGAGTCTGTGAGGCCAACTGAGTGGAGCATAGTGAGGAGGAGTCTGTAAGGCCGATACAGCGGAGCATAGTGAGGAGGAGTCTGTGAGGCCGAGACAGCGGAGCATAGTGAGGAGGAGTCTGTGAGGCCGACACAGCAGAGCATAGTGAGGAGGAGTCTGTGAGGCCGACACAGCGGAGCATAGTGAGGAGAAGTCTGTGAGGCTGATACAGCGGAGCATAGTGAGGAGGAGTCTGTGAGGCTGATACAGCGGAGCATAGTGAGGAGGAGTCTGTGAGGCCGACACAGCGGAGCATAGTGAGGAGAAGTCTGTGAGGCTGATACAGCGGAGCATAGTGAGGAGGAGTCTGTGAGGCTGATACAGCGGAGCATAGTGAGGAGGAGTCTGTGAGGCTGATACAGCGGAGCATAGTGAGGAGGAGTCTGTGAGGCCGACACAGCGGAGCATAGTGAGGAGAAGTCTGTGAGGCTGATACAGCGGAGCATAGTGAGGAGGAGTCTGTGAGGCTGATACAGCGGAGCATAGTGAGGAGGAGTCTGTGAGGCTGACTGAGCGGAGCATAGTGAGGAGGAGTCCGTGAGGCCGACACAGCGGAGCATAGTGAGGAGAAGTCTGTAAGGCCAAGACAGCGGAGCATAGTGAGGAGGAGTCTGTGAGGCTGACACAGCGGAGCATAGTGAGGAGGAGTCTGTGAGGCTGATACAGCGGAGCATAGTGAGGAGGAGTCTGTGAGGCCGACACAGCGGAGCATAGTGAGGAGAAGTCTGTGAGGCTGATACAGCGGAGCATAGTGAGGAGGAGTCTGTGAGGCTGATACAGCGGAGCATAGTGAGGAGGAGTCTGTGAGGCTGACTGAGCGGAGCATAGTGAGGAGGAGTCCGTGAGGCCGACACAGCGGAGCATAGTGAGGAGAAGTCTGTGAGGCTGATACAGCAGAGCATAGTGAGGAGGAGTCTGTGAGGCTGATACAGCGGAGCATAGTGAGGAGGAGTCTGTGAGGCTGACTGAGCGGAGCATAGTGAGGAGGAGTCTGTGAGGCCGACACAGCGGAGCATAGTGAGGAGGAGTCTGTGAGGCCGAGAGAGCGGAGCATAGTGAGGAGGAGTCTGTGAGGCCGAGACAGCGGAGCATAGTGAGGAGGAGTCTGTGAGGCCGAGAGAGCGGAGCATAGTGAGGAGGAGTCTGTAAGGCTGATACAGCGGAGCATAGTGAGGAGGAGTCTGTGAGGCTGATACAGCGGAGCATAGTGAGGAGGAGTCTGTGAGGCCGACACAGTGGAGCATAGTGAGGAGGAGTCTGTGAGGCCGACACAGCGGAGCATAGTGAGGAGGAGTCTGTGAGGCCAACTGAGTGGAGCATAGTGAGGAGGAGTCTGTGAGGCTGATACAGCGGAGCATAGTGAGGAGGAGTCTGTGAGGCCGACACAGCGGAGCATAGTGAGGAGGAGTCTGTGCGGCTGATACAGCAGAGCATAGTGAGGAGGAGTCTGTAAGGCCGAGCGGCCCCCATATACCTGTGTATATCACTGATCAGTGCAGACCCAAATCAAATCAAATCAAAAAAGCTTTATTGGCACGTCCGAATAGATATTTGGCATTGCCAAAGCTAGTAAAGTGGGGGTTGGGGGGGGGGAGTTGAACTCGAGTGGGTGAGTGGTGGGTATGGTGGGGGTGGGGTGGGTGGTTTGGGGTATAACAGTCCGTGGAGTCTCATCTTCCTCTTCGTTGGTGACTGCTATATGGGGAGGTGGGGTGGGGTGGGTGGGGCGGGTGTATTGGGATAAATATAATAGTCCGTGGAGTCTCATCTTCCTCTTATTTGGTGACAGCTGGACACGTATTGGGCAGCGATCTCCACAGTGGCCTCTTCTTCTCCCAGTAGGATGTAGAGTTTCCTCTTCTCCCAGTCTGGGATGTGGGCAGAGAGTCTTTGGTAGTAGACGGCCCTCACAGCTGAGTATTTGGTGCAGTGTAGCAGGAAGTGGGTCTGGTCTTCTAGGGCCCCCTGGTCACAGTGCTGGCACAGTCTGTTCTCCCGTGGCTTGTACGTCTGCCTGTATCGCCCTGTCTCTATCTCTAGGTTGTGGGCGCTCAGTCTGTACTGGCTCAGGGTCTGTCTGTGTTTGGGGTGGCGTATTCTCTCCAGGTAGGTGGCCATGGTGTAGTCCCTTTGTAGGGATTGGTACACATTGGTGAGTTTCTTGGAGTTATTTATTTCGTTTCTCCATTCTTCAATGTACCGCTCTCTGTTTGCCTCTGTGGTCGCCTTTATTTCGGCCTTGGTTATCATCTGTTGGTGTTTTTGGTTTGGTGGTTGGCTGCTGTTTGGTTGTTGAGTGTCTGGTTTGCTCAGGTGGCTTAGCCATGCTTGGTGGTGGTAGGAG
Source organism: Leptodactylus fuscus (assembly GCF_031893055.1). Taxonomy (NCBI): domain Eukaryota; kingdom Metazoa; phylum Chordata; class Amphibia; order Anura; family Leptodactylidae; genus Leptodactylus; species Leptodactylus fuscus. The sequence goes on from NW_027439802.1 coordinate 27,273, forward strand.
TCGCTCCCCTGGATGTGTGCCTGGAAAGCTAGCGCCCTCTTCTGTATGGTGAGCCATAGGGGGAGTCTGCCTAGCTCTGCCCTGCAGGCCATGTTGGTGGTGTTGCGATGGACATGGAGCAGGTATTTGCAGAACTCCAGGTGGAAGTTCTCTGTTGGGCTGGAATCCCACTTTGACTGGTCTGGGTAGGTGGCTGGGCCCCAAACCTCACTGCCATAGAGAAGGATCGGGGAGATGACAGCGTCAAATATCTTCAGCCAGACCCTCACCGGTGGTTTGAGGTGGTACAGTTGTCTTCTGATGGCGTAGAAGGTTCTGCAGGCTTTTGCTTTCAGGGTTTCTATTGCTGCTTTGAAGCTTCCTGATTGGCTGAGCTCCAGCCCCAGGTAGGTGTAGCTGTTGGTTTTCTCCAGTGTGGAGCCGTTCAGTGTGAATTGTGGGGTGGGGGCTTTATTGTGGCCCTTCTTCTGAAATACCATGACTTTGGTCTTCTTCTGGTTGATGGGTAGGGCCCATGTGGTGCTGAATTTTTCCAGCACTGACAGGCTTTCTTGGAGGTCTTTCTTGGTGGGGGCCAGGAGTAGGAGGTCGTCGACCCTATGGTGTGACCTAGGTATAGCGGCTCCCATATACCTGTGTATATCACTGATCAGTGCAGACCCTATGCTGTGACCTAGGTATAGCGGCTCCCATATACCTGTGTATATCACTGATCAGTGCAGATCCTATGGTGTGACCTAGGTATAGCGGCCCCCATATACCTGTGTATATCACTGATCAGTGCAGATTTGTTTCTTGCTCACTGGATGGTGGACTCTCTAAGTTCTATATAATGGTTCCTATCTTCCAGCCGGCTGTTGCAGACTCGGTTGCGCTCACTCGGCTGACGGGCTGGTTGCTCCACTGCCTTAAATCACAGCTAATGTGAACAGCCTATTAATGCAGTGAGTTTAAGGATCACTGGATTCTCAGCGGCTTGTATATATCCAGATGTCCTCCTCTTCTCCCAAAGGGGATGAAGCTCCGAGACGGAAAGGGTTGTCCAAGCGCAGGCACTTCGCCTGCAGGGATTGCAACATTCCGCTTCCTGATGGATACAAATTTAATAGATGACGTCATTGTCGGGCTCCTCCTCCTGAGGAACTTGCCCTTCATGACATGGTTGCATTGGATAAAGAGTTTGTCCGACTTCATGCATGATATGAAGGACTCCCTTTCCCACTCTGCCAAAAGACCCCGTAGGGAGTCGCGGCCATTAACGTATCCTTCTGATGAAGGTTCCAACACTGTTGAAATTTCTTCTGATGAAGATTCTGTCTGTCCTAAAACCGCATTTCCAATGGAGAAAATGTCAAAGTTATTTAAGTCCATCCGCCCAGGCGGGTGCGATGTTGACGATGGGGAAGCCTCAGATTCCACCTATAGAAGGTCTAGGGTCTTCCGAGTGGATCCAGCCCTGGTCAAAGCTATGGAAGCAGAAAAATTTAAGCTGATGTTTCCCTCAGAGGGAAGTGGACGAACCAGCTGGTTTCCAGCGCCAAAGGTTGATTTCGCTGTGTCCAAGCTCTCCAGGCGTACCGTTGTTCCATCCGAAGATGGGTCCAATTTGCCAGACGCCATGGATAGACGCTCAGAGTGTGTCTTGAAGCATATTCACACTGCAGTTGCCTCTCAGGCTTCCATAGGTGTAGCCTTCTTTGAAGTTTCTAACAGCCTACAGTCAGGCCTGGAGAAATTACAGCGGGATATTGATGATGGAGTCCCTCGTGATGATCTACCGACTTTCTGTCCAAAGCTTCCACGTACCAAGTGAAAGCAGCCGCCAAGGGTAAAGCTTCATCAGCTGCTGCCAGAAGGCCTCTCTGGCTCCAGCCGTGGAAGGCAGACAATGCCTCTAAGTATAACATCTGTGGTCTTCCATTCGAACCCAGCAGACTGTTTGGCAGACAGTTGGATGAGATCATGGAGGAGCTTGCAGATAGCAAGGGAAAGTCCCTTCCTCAGTCCTACAGAGGTAGGCCCAGTACATCATCTCGTGTTAGAGGTTACCAGCACCAGTCTTCTTCCAGGCAGTAGTATGCCAGAAGATCTGGGTTCCAGTCCAGGGGATTTGGCCGTCGTTTCTCCAAGGAGGAACCTAATAAGTCGTCTTTTTGAGAATCACTGTACCCCTCCTGTGGAGAGCTCCCCACCCGTCAGAGGTCGCCTAAAAAGCTTTCTTCCAGCTAGGTGCCAAAACATCCAGGACCCTTGGATCCTCCCACTAATTCAACAAGGATACCGCATAGATTTCATGTCTCCTCCTCGTGCCAGATATATCGCAACCCGCTTTTTCTCCAGTCAAAAACAAGTGTTCCTGGAAGGCATGATCCAAGAGTATCTGGACAAGGCGGTTCTGGAACCAGTGCCTCGAGACGAGAGAGGCGCAGGCGTGTATTCTACAGTCTTCCTGGTACAAAAAGCATCAGGAGGCTGGAGGATGATAATCAACCTCAGGTACCTTAACTGCTTCATCTGCAAGTTACATTTCCGCATGGAAACTATAAAATCAGTAGTCGTTTTTCTGCAACCTGGTGACGTCCTCGCCACCTTGGATCTCAAGGATGCCTATCTCCACATTTTGATTTTTTTTTTCTCCCCACAGGAAATATCTGAGAATAGCCGTGCTATTAGACGGCCAATTATGTCACTTCAGTTTGCGGCCCTGCCGTTCGGCATCACCTCGGCTCCTTATGTCTTCACGAAAGTCATATCACCCACTGCTGCTTACCTTAGGCTTCAAGGGTTATTCATAGTCCCATGGACGATTGGCTGTTAAAAGCTCACTAAGAGGAGCTACTAAGACACCAAATACAAGTGACCACCTCCTTCTTCCAGAACCTTGGGTGGATAATCAACTGGGACAAGTCAGACGTTGTACCCTCCACAAGGAAGACTTTCCTAGGGTGCGTCCTATATTCCATCCAGATGACAGTGTCTCTTCCTCCTCAGAGGAAGGAGAAAATCAGGACGGCGGTCAACCATCTCTTCCAGAGGCGCGGGGTGTCAATCCGAACGACCACGAAGGTCCTTGGTCTCATGTCAGCGGCTGCAGATGCAGTCCCTTGGGCACTTTGGCACATGCGTCCTCTCCAGAGCGAGGTCCTCCAGTGGTGGAACTGCAGCCCTCTAAGTTTGGATTCACTGATCCACCTATCCCTCAATACCCGTCTGTCACTCAGGTGGTGGTCCCATCTAATAGACGGAAGGTCCACAGGCCAGCCAGTCTGGACCCTGTTGACTACGGATGCATCTCTTATCGGTTGGGGAGCCCATCTAGACGAGATGCATGCGAGAGGGACATGGAATTGGTCATAGATGGCCAAGTTATCCAGTTGGCGTGAGATCAGAGCCATCTACCTGGTGCTTCTATATTTTGCCCCCTTACTTCGGGGCAAGGCAGTGAAGGTATGTTCGGACAACCTAACCGCAGTCCTCTACCTGAACAAGCAGGAAGTTACCCGGTCCCCTGCCCTTCTGAGGGAAACAGATCTAATTTTCTCCTGGGCAGAAAAAGAATCTCACACTTCTCATGGCGGTCCACATCAATGGGTCCTTGAACGTGTTGGCAGACCAGTTAAGTCGGAGTCTGACTGTGTCAGGTGAATAGTCTCTGAACAAACAAATTTTTCATCAAATTACCGAGATGTGGGGAGTTCCAAAGGTGGACCTGATGGCCACCAAGTACAGTGCCAAGGTGGAGAAGTTTTATTCCCTGTACCTGGAGGACGAGCCCTTGGCAGTAGACGCCCTGTCGATTCCATCGAGGTTCAGGCTGGCGTACATCTTCCCTCCACTTTCCATGATACCAAGAGTATTGATGACAGTCAGACAGGAGCAGGTGTCACTGATAGCAATCATACCGTTTTGGCCAAAGAGGGCTTGGTTTACCCAACTAATTCGGATGAGTTGAGGGATATATTGGAGGCTCCCCCAGTGCACAACCTGGTCACTCAAGGTGCCAGAGTAAGCCAAGATCTCAAGAGGGTCAACCTGACAGCCTGGAAGTTGACCGGTCCATATCTGGACTAGAAGAGCTATCTTCAACCGTCCAGAACACTAGAGCTCATTCTAGAGCTCCTGCTACCAAACAGGCTTATCTCAGAGTTCGTAACACCTTCGAATCCTGGTGTGTAGACAAACCAGTGCCTCATGACAGCTCATTCACACAGTCTCTGTTGGAGTTCCTGCAAGACGTATTGGATAAGGCCTCACTCCTGCCACACTTAAGGTCCAGGTGTCCGCCTTATCTGCCAGTTAGAACAGGCGCCTATCCCAAGATCTCTTTATATCTTGGTTTCTCAAGGGTGTAACCAGGTTGAAGCCATCTATAAGATCTCCAGTTCCCCAGTGGGATCTTTCCACTGTCTTAGTGGGGCTCTGTAATTCTCCATTTGAACCAATGCGGGAATAGACATAAGATTTGTCTGTTAAAATGGCTTTTCTTCTAGTGATAACATCAGCTAAACGTGTCGGTGAATGACAGGGCGGTCAGCCCATGAGCCTTACACAACGGTTTTTCCTGATCGTGTTCAATTGAGATTTTTGCCTGGATTTTTGCCTATAGTCCCTACCTATGCTATCCTGAATCGGGCAATTTCTTTACCTGGATTTTTTCCCTCGCTCCTCTCCTGAGCAGGAGAAATGGCGCTCCCTGGACATAGTGAGAAGCTTGTGTGTTTACTTAGATTGTACTAAGAAGGTTAGGAAGGAGGAGAACTTGCTAGTCTCTTTTCTAGGGAGATCCGAGGGGTTTAAGGTCTCAAAACCCACATTAGCCAGATGGATCAAGGAGGCGATAAAGCTTTCCTTTGTAGATCAGGGGCGTACTCCCCCAGATTTTGTTAAAGCCCAATCTACTAGAGCAAGGTCTACCGCATGGGCGGAAAAGCACTCGGTCTCCTTAGAACATATTTGTTCCGCTGCTACCTGGCAGCCTCCACCCACTATTATTAAGCACTACCGTATACACCTTCCAGGGTCAGAGGCGACCGCCTTCGGCCAAACTGTCTTGTCATCTGTATGCCGAAGGCCCCTCCCTAGGGGTTATCTCGCTACATCCCCATCGCTTGTGCTGCGGTTTGGATGTGGGGGAATCGCTGGTTATGTATGATCGTCCGAACAGCAGCACAAGACTCCCTCCCTATTATGGCTATTATTACGTTATAACTAACACAAGGGGAGGGGGTTCCTCTCACCTTCTTATGGGGGGGGGGGGGGTTTCCTCTCACCCTCTTATGGGGGGGGGTTTCCTCTCACCTTCTTATGAGGGGGGTGGGGTGTTCCTCTCACCTTCTTATGGGGGGGGGTTCCTCTCTCCTTCTTATGGGGGGGGGGTTCCTCTCACCTTCTTATAGGGGGGGGGGTGTTCCTCTCACCTTCTTATGGGGGGGGGGGTTTCCTCTCACCTTCTTATGGGGGGGGGGTTTCCTCTCACCTTCTTATGGGGGGGGTGTTCCTCTCACCTTCTTATGGGGGGGTGGTTTCCTCTCACCTTCTTATGGGGGGAGGGGGTGTTCCTCTCACCTTCTTATGGGGGGGGGGGTTTCCTCTCACCTTCTTATGGGGAGGGGGGTTCCTCTCACCTTCTTATGGGGGGGGGGTGTTCCTCTCACCTTCTTATGGGGGGGGGGGGGTTTCCTCTCACCTTCTTATGGGGGGGTTAATTGCTTTATTAATTTTAATTAAAAATCCACCTGTCCTAAACCGCACACAGAAGCAGGAATACCCCCCCATCTGTTGTGCTACTGTTTGGACTAAGGGAAACAGGCTATCATACATAACCCTCGATTATAGCCTAGTAATATACTATAACACTACGAGGGCCTGAACGGAACAATCCAGAAATCCTGTAAGTCTCTGACTACCTCAAGCAGTCGGGGACATGGAGGTCATTGTGGAGTCAGACGCGACACCCGGCCGAGGCCGCCAGAAACAACAAGATATGGAAGATACCAAGTCACGTGGGGAAGGGGTAGAGATAACCTTCAGGAGACGGACATAGGTGATGTGTGTTATGGCGGCAAACTACATACAGCATCATATATATACATACATTATATTATATAGGGGTAATGTGAGGGATATAGGGACAGAGGAGGTAGATAATGAGGAATATACATTATATAGGGACAGAGGAGGTAGATAATGAGGAATATACATTATATAGGGACAGAGGAGGTAGATAATGAGGAATATACATTATATAGGGGCAGAGGAGGTAGATAATGAGGAATATACATTATATAGGGGCAGAGGAGGTAGATAATGAGGAATATACATGATATAGGGGTAATGTGAGGGATATAGGGACAGAGGAGGTAGATAATGAGGAATATACATGATATAGGGGTAATGTGAGGGATATAGGGACAGAGGAGGTAGATAATGAGGAATATACATTATATAGGGACAGAGGAGGTAGATAATGAGGAATATACAGTATATAGGGGTAATGTGAGGGATATAGGGACAGAAGAGGTAGATAATGAGGAATATACGTTATATAGGGACAGAGGAGGTAGATAATGAGGAATATACATGATATAGGGGTAATGTGAGGGATATGGGGACAGAGGAGGTAGATAATGAGGAATATACATTATATAGGGGTAATGTGAGGGATATGGGGACAGAGGAGGTAGATAATGAGGAATATACGTTATATAGGGACAGAGGAGGTAGATAATGAGGAATATACATTATATAGGGGTAATGTGAGGGATATAGGGACAGAGGAGGTAGATAATGAGGAATATACATTATATAGGGGCAGAGGAGGTAGATAATGAGGAATATACATTATATAGGGGTAATGTGAGGGATATAGGGACAGAGGAGGTAGATAATGAGGAATATACATTATATAGGGGCAGAGGAGGTAGATAATGAGGAATATACATTATATAGGGGTAATGTGAGGGATATAGGGACAGAGGAGGTAGATAATGAGGAATATACATTATATAGGGGCAGAGGAGGTAGATAATGAGGAATATACATTATATAGGGGCAGAGGAGGTAGATAATGAGGAATATACATGATATAGGGGTAATGTGAGGGATATAGGGACAGAGGAGGTAGATAATGAGGAATATACGTTATATAGGGACAGAGGAGGTAGATAATGAGGAATATACATTATATAGGGGTAATGTGAGGGATATGGGGACAGAGGAGGTAGATAATGAGGAATATACGTTATATAGGGACAGAGGAGGTAGATAATGAGGAATATACATTATATAGGGGTAATGTGAGGGGTACAGGGACTGAGGAGGTAGATAATGAGGAATATACGTTATATAGGGGTAATGTGAGGGATATAGGGACAGAGGAGGTAGATAATGAGGAATATACATTATATAGGGACAGAGGAGGTAGATAATGAGGAATATACATTATATAGGGGCAGAGGAGGTAGATAATGAGGAATATACGTTATATAGGGGTAATGTGAGGGGTACAGGGACTGAGGAGGTAGATAATGAGGAATATACGTTATATAGGGGTAATGTGAGGGATATAGGGACAGAGGAGGTAGATAATGAGGAATATACGTTATATAGGGACAGAGGAGGTAGATAATGAGGAATATACATTATATAGGGGTAATGTGAGGGATATGGGGACAGAGGAGGTAGATAATGAGGAATATACGTTATATAGGGACAGAGGAGGTAGATAATGAGGAATATACATTATATAGGGGTAATGTGAGGGATATAGGGACAGAGGAGGTAGATAATGAGGAATATACATTATATAGGGACAGAGGAGGTAGATAATGAGGAATATACATTATATAGGGGCAGAGGAGATAGATAATGAAGAATATACGTTATATAGGGGTAATGTGAGGGATATGGGGAAGATCTCTGGTGTTTGCAGTACGATTAGTGATGAGACATATTAGGGGACAGTGTGACGTATTATGATGGATTATTACATTATATACTTCGTACATTTTCTCTCTGACCTTCACAACATGGCGGCTATGAGCGGATAACCGGAATTGCGTCATCACTGTCCGGAAGTGCGGCGTAGACCATCAGGGCGGCGACCGTAGATATAACGGGACCGGGAGAAACGGAAGAGAAGAGGTGAGGTGTTAACCCTGAGAGCGCCGGTCACTGTCATATGACTGTCTATAGCGCCTGGTATCTATATACTATAGGGGAGCGACATGAGGAGCCGTGTATATATACTCAGCGCTGTACATGTATACACACCCTGTATATACCTCACTATATGTACACACACCCCTGTATATACCTCACTATATGTACACACACCCCTGTATACACCTCACTATATGTACACACCCCTGTATATACCTCACTATATGTACACACACCCCTGTATATACCTCACTATATGTACACACACCCCTGTATATACCTCACTATATGTACACACACCCCTGTATATACCTCACTATATGTACACACACCCCTGTATATACCTCACTATATGTACACACCCCTGTATATACCTCACTATATGTACACACACCCCTGTATATACCTCACTATATGTACACACACCCCTGTATATACCTCACTATATGTATACACACCCTGTATATACCTCACTATATGTACACACACCCCTGTATATACCTCACTATATGTACACACACCCCTGTATATACCTCACTATATGTACACACCCCTGTATATACCTCACTATATGTACACACACCCCTGTATATACCTCACTATATGTACACACCCCTGTATATACCTCACTATATGTACACACACCCCTGTATATACCTCACTATATGTACACACCCCTGTATATACCTCACTATATGTACACACCCCTGTATATACCTCACTATATGTACACACCTGTATATACCTCACTATATGTACACACACCCCTGTATATACCTCACTATATGTACACACACCCCTGTATATACCTCACTATATGTACACACCCCTGTATATACCTCACTATATGTACACACCTGTATATACCTCACTATATGTACACACACCCCTGTATATACCTCACTATATGTACACACACCCCTGTATATACCTCACTATATCTATACACACCCCTGTATATACCTCACTATATGTATACACCCCTGTATATACCTCACTATATGTACACACACCCCTGTATATACCTCACTATATGTACACACACCCCTGTATATACCTCACTATATGTACACACCCCTGTATACACCTCACTATATGTACACACCCCTGTATACACCTCACTATATGTACACACACCCCTGTATATACCTCACTATATGTACACACACCCCTGTATATACCTCACTATATGTACACACCTGTATATACCTCACTATATGTACACACCCCTGTATATACCTCACTATATGTACACACACCCCTGTATATACCTCACTATATCTATACACACCCCTGTATATACCTCACTATATGTACACACCCCTGTATATACCTCACTATATGTACACACACCCCTGTATATACCTCACTATATCTATACACACCCCTGTATATACCTCACTATATGTACACACACCTGTATATACCTCACTATATGTACACACACACCCCTGTATATACCTCACTATATGTACACACACCCCTGTATATACCTCACTATATGTACACACACCCCTGTATATACCTCACTATATGTATACACACCCCTGTATATACCTCACTATATGTACACACCCCTGTATATACCTCACTATATGTACACACACCCTATATATACCTCACTATATGTACACACCCTGTATATACCTCACTATATGTACACACACCCCTGTATATACCTCACTATATGTACACACACCCCTGTATATACCTCACTATATGTACACACACCCTGTATATACCTCACTATATGTACACACACCCCTGTATATACCTCACTATATGTACACACACCCCTGTATATACCTCACTATATGTACACACACCCCTGTATATACCTCACTATATGTACACACACCCCTGTATATACCTCACTATATGTACACACACCCCTGTATATACCTCACTATATCTATACACACCCCTGTATACACCTCACTATATGTATACACCCGTGTATATACCTCACTATATGTACACACACCCCTGTATATACCTCACTATATGTACACACCTCTGTATATACCTCACTATATGTACACACCCCTGTATATACCTCACTATATCTATACACACCCCTGTATATACCTCACTATATCTATACACACCCCTGTATATACCTCACTATATGTACACACACCCCTGTATATACCTCACTATATGTACACACACCCCTGTATACACCTCACTATATGTACACACACCCCTGTATATACCTCGCTATATGTACACACACTCCTGTATATACCTCACTATATGTACACACACCCCTGTATATACCTCACTATATCTATACACACCCCTGTATATACCTCACTATATGTACACACACCCCTGTATATACCTCACTATATGTACACACACCCCTGTATATACCTCACTATATGTACACACACCCCTGTATATACCTCACTATATGTACACACACCCCTGTATATACCTCACTATATGTACACACACCCCTGTATATACCTCACTATATCTATACACACCACTGTATATACCTCACTATATGTACACACACCTGTATATACCTCACTCTATGTACACACACCCCTGTATATACCTCACTATATGTACACACACCCCTGTATATACCTCACTATATCTATACACACCACTGTATATACCTCACTATATGTACACACACCTGTATATACCTCACTCTATGTACACACACCCCTGTATATACCTCACTATATGTACACACACCCCTGTATATACCTCACTATATGTACACACACCCCTGTATATACCTCACTATATGTACACACACCCCTGTATATACCTCACTATATGTATACACACCCCTGTATATACCTCACTATATGTACACACCCCTGTATATACCTCACTATATGTACACACACCCTATATATACCTCACTATATGTACACACCCTGTATATACCTCACTATATGTACACACACCCCTGTATATACCTCACTATATGTACACACACCCTGTATATACCTCACTATATGTACACACACCCCTGTATATACCTCACTATATGTACACACACCCTATATATACACCTCACTATATGTATACACACCCCTGTATATACCTCACTATATGTACACACACCCTATATATACCTCACTATATGTATACACACCCCTGTATATACCTCACTATATGTACACACACCCCTGTATATACCTCACTATATGTACACACCTCTGTATATACCTCACTATATGTACACACCCCTGTATATACCTCACTATATCTATACACACCCCTGTATATACCTCACTATATCTATACACACCCCTGTATATACCTCACTATATGTACACACACCCCTGTATATACCTCACTATATGTACACACACCCCTGTATATACCTCACTATATGTACACACACCCCTGTATATACCTCACTATATCTATACACACCCCTGTATATACCTCACTATATGTACACACTCCTGTATATACCTCACTATATGTACACACACACCCCTGTATATACCTCACTATATGTACACACACCCCTGTATATACCTCACTATATGTACACACACCCCTGTATATACCTCACTATATGTATACACACCCCTGTATATACCTCACTATATGTACACACCCCTGTATATACCTCACTATATGTACACACACCCTATATATACCTCACTATATGTACACACCCTGTATATACCTCACTATATGTACACACACCCCTGTATATACCTCACTATATGTACACACACCCCTGTATATACCTCACTATATGTACACACACCCTGTATATACCTCACTATATGTACACACACCCCTGTATATACCTCACTATATGTACACACACCCTATATATACACCTCACTATATGTATACACACCCCTGTATATACCTCACTATATGTACACACACCCTATATATACCACACTATATGTATACACACCCTGTATATACCTCACTATATGTACACACACCCCTGTATATACCTCACTATATGTACACACACCACTGTATATACCTCACTATATGTACACACACCCTGTATATACCTCACTATATGTACACACACCCCTGTATATACCTCACTATATGTACACACACCCCTGTATATACCTCACTATATCTATACACACCCCTGTATATACCTCACTATATCTATACACACCCCTGTATATACCTCACTATATCTATACACACCCCTGTATATACCTCACTATATGTACACACACCCCTGTATATACCTCACTATATGTATACACACCCCTGTATATACCTCACTATATGTATACACACCCCTGTATATATCTCACTATATGTACACACATCCCTGTATATACCTCACTATATCTATACACACCCCTGTATATATCTCACTATATGTACACACACCCCTGTATATACCTCACTATATGTACACACCTCTGTATATACCTCACTATATGTACACACACCCTGTATATACCTCACTATATGTATACACCCCTGTATATACCTCACTATATGTACACACCCCTGTATATACCTCACTATATGTATACACCCCTGTATATACCTCACTATATGTACACACCCCTGTATATACCTCACTATATGTACACACACCCCTGTATATACCTCACTATATGTACACACACCCCTGTATATACCTCACTATATGTACACACACCCCTGTATATACCTCACTATATCTATACACACCCCTGTATATACCTCACTATATGTATACACCCCTGTATATACCTCACTATATGTACACACACTCCTGTATATACCTCACTATATGTACACACACCCATGTATATATCTCACTATATGTACACACACCCCCTGTATATACCTCACTATATGTACACACACCCCTGTATATACCTCACTATATGTATACACACCCCTGTATATACCTCACTATATCTATACACACCCCTGTATATACCTCACTATATGTACACACACCCCTGTATATACCTCACTATATGTACACACACCCCTGTATACACCTCACTATATGTACACACCCCTGTATATACCTCACTATATGTATACACCCCTGTATATACCTCACTATATGTACACACACCTGTATATACCTCACTATATGTACACACCCCTGTATATACCTCACTATATGTACACACACCTGTATATACCTCACTATATGTACACACCCCTGTATATACCTCACTATATGTACACACCCCTGTATATACCTCACTATATGTACACACACCTGTATATACCTCACTATATGTACACACACCCTGTATATACCTCACTATATGTACACACACCCTATATATACCTCACTATATGTACACACACCCCTGTATATACCTCACTATATGTACACACACCCCTGTATATACCTCACTATATGTATACACCCCTGTATATACCTCACTATATGTACACACACCTGTATATACCTCACTATATGTACACACCCCTGTATATACCTCACTATATGTACACACACCCCTGTATATACCTCACTATATGTACACACACCCCTGTATATACCTCACTATATGTACACACACCCTGTATATACCTCACTATATGTACACACACCCTATATATACCTCACTATATGTACACACCCCTGTATATACCTCACTATATGTACACACACCCCTGTATATACCTCACTATATGTACACACCCCTGTATATACCTCACTATATGTACACACACCCTGTATATACCTCACTATATGTACACACACCCTATATATACCTCACTATATGTACACACCCCTGTATATACCTCACTATATGTACACACACCCTGTATATACCTCACTATATGTACACACACCCTATATATACCTCACTATATGTACACACACCCCTGTATATACCTCACTATATGTACACACCCCTGTATATACCTCACTATATGTACACACACCCCTGTATATACCTCACTATATGTACACACACCCCTGTATATACCTCACTATATGTACACACCCCTGTATACACCTCACTATATGTACACACCCCCCTGTATATACCTCACTATATGTATACACCCCTGTATATACCTCACTATATGTACACACACCCCTGTATATACCTCACTATATGTACACACACCCCTGTATATACCTCACTATATCTATACACACCCCTGTATATACCTCACTATATGTATACACACCCCTGTATATACCTCACTATATGTACACACACTCCTGTATATACCTCACTATATGTACACACACCCTTGTATATACCTCACTATATGTACACACACCCCTGTATATACCTCACTATATGTACACACACTCCTGTATATACCTCACTATATGTACACACACCCCTGTATATACCTCACTATATGTACACACACCCCTGTATACACCTCACTATATGTATACACACCCCTGTATATACCTCACTATATGTACACACACTCCTGTATATACCTCACTATATGTACACACACCCCTGTATATACCTCACTATATGTACACACACCCTGTATACACCTCACTATATGTATACACACCCCTGTATATACCTCACTATATGTACACACACTCCTGTATATACCTCACTATATGTACACACACCCCTGTATATACCTCACTATATGTATACACACCCCTGTATATACCTCACTATATGTACACACACTCCTGTATATACCTCACTATATGTACACACACCCCTGTATATACCTCACTATATGTACACACACCCCTGTATACACCTCACTATATGTATACACACCCCTGTATATACCTCACTATATGTACACACACTCCTGTATATACCTCACTATATGTACACACACCCCTGTATATACCTCACTATATGTACACACACCCCTGTATATACCTCACTATATGTACACACACCCCTGTATACACCTCACTATATGTACACACACCCCTGTATATACCTCACTATATGTACACACACCCCTGTATATATCTCACTATATGTACACACACCCCTGTATATACCTCACTATATGTACACACCCCTGTATATACCTCACTATATGTATACACACCCCTGTATATACCTCACTATATGTACACACACCCCTGTATATACCTCACTATATGTATACACACCCCTGTATATACCTCACTATATGTACACACACCCTGTATACACCTCACTATATCTATACACACCCCTGTATATACCTCACTATATGTACACACACCCCTGTATATACCTCACTATATGTATACACACCCCTGTATATACCTCACTATATGTACACACCCCTGTATATACCTCACTATATGTACACACTCCTGTATACACCTCACTATATCTATACACACCCCTGTATACACCTCACTATATGTATACACCCCTGTATATACCTCACTATATGTACACACTCCTGTATACACCTCACTATATCTATACACACCCCTGTATACACCTCACTATATGTATACACACCCTGTATATACCTCACTATATGTACACACACCCTGTATATACCTCACTATATGTACACACCCCTGTATATACCTCACTATATGTACACACACCCCTGTATATACCTCACTATATGTACACACACCCCTGTATATACCTCACTATATGTACACACACCCTGTATACACCTCACTATATGTACACACTCCTGTATACACCTCACTATATCTATACACACCCCTGTATATACCTCACTATATGTACACACACCCCTGTATATACCTCACTATATGTACACACACCCCTGTATATACCTCACTATATGTACACACACCCCTGTATATACCTCACTATATGTACACACACCCCTGTATATACCTCACTATATGTATACACACCCCTGTATATACCTCACTATATCTATACACACCCCTGTATATACCTCACTATGTGTACACACACCCCTGTATATACCTCACTATATGTATACACACCCCTGTATATACCTCACTATATGTACACACCCCTGTATATACCTCACTATATGTACACACACCCCTGTATATACCTCACTATATGTATACACCCCTGTATATACCTCACTATATGTATACACACCCCTGTATATACCTCACTATATGTACACACACCCCTGTATATACCTCACTATATGTACACACACCCCTGTATATACCTCACTATATGTACATACCCCTGTATATACCTCACTATATCTATACACACCCCTGTATATACCTTACTATATGTACACACCCCTGTATATACCTCACTATATGTACACACACCCCTGTATATACCTCACTATATGTACACACACCCCTGTATATACCTCACTATATGTATACACACCCCTGTATATACCTCACTATATGTATACACACCCCTGTATATACCTCACTATATGTATACACACCCCTGTATATACCTCACTATATCTATACACACCCCTGTATATACCTTACTATATGTACACACACCCTGTATATACCTCACTATATGTATACACCCCTGTATATACCTCACTATATGTACACACACCTGTATATACCTCACTATATGTACACACACCCTGTATATACCTCACTATATGTACACACCCCTGTATATACCTCACTATATGTACACACACCCCTGTATATACCTCACTATATGTATACACACCCCTGTATATACCTCACTATATGTATACACACCCCTGTATATACCTCACTATATGTACACACACCCCTGTATATACCTCACTATATGTATACACACCCCTGTATATACCTCACTATATGTACACACACCCCTGTATATACCTCACTATATGTACACACACCCCTGTATATACCTCACTATATGTACACACCCCTGTATATACCTCACTATATGTACACCCCCCCCTGTATATACCTCACTATATGTACACACCCCTGTATATACCTCACTATATGTACACACCCCTGTATATACCTCACTATATGTACACACACCCCTGTATATACCTCACTATATGTATACACCCCTGTATATACCTCACTATATGTACACACACCCCTGTATATACCTCACTATATGTACACACACCCCTGTATATACCTCACTATATGTACACACACCCCTGTATATACCTCACTATATGTACACACACCCCTGTATATACCTCACTATATGTACACACACCCCTGTATATACCTCACTATATGTACACACACCCCTGTATATACCTCACTATATGTACACACACCCCTGTATATACCTCACTATATGTACACACACCCCTGTATATACCTCACTATATGTACACACACCCCTGTATATACCTCACTATATGTACACACACTCCTGTATACACCTCACTATATGTACACACACCCCTGTATATACCTCACTATATGTACACACACCCCTGTATATACCTCACTATATGTACACACACCCCTGTATATACCTCACTATATCTATACACACCCCTGTATATACCTCACTATATGTATACACCCCTGTATATACCTCTCTATATGTACACACACTCCTGTATATACCTCACTATATGTACACACACCCCTGTATACACCTCACTATATGTACACACACCCCTGTATATACCTCACTATATGTACACACACCCCTGTATATACCTCACTATATCTATACACACCCCTGTATATACCTCACTATATGTACACACACCCCTGTATATACCTCACTATATGTACACACACCCCTGTATATACCTCACTATATGTACACACACCCCTGTATACACCTCACTATATGTACACACACCCCTGTATATACCTCACTATATGTACACACACCCCTGTATATACCTCACTATATGTATACACACCCCTGTATATACCTCACTATATGTACACACACCCCTGTATACACCTCACTCTATGTACACACACCCCTGTATATATCTCACTATATGTACACACACCCCTGTATATACCTCACTACATGTATACACCCCTGTATATACCTCACTATATCTATACACACCCCTGTATATACCTCACTATATGTATACACCCCTGTATATACCTCACTATATGTACACACACCCCTGTATATATCTCACTATATGTACACACACCCCTGTATATACCTCACTATATGTATACACACCCCTGTATATACCTCACTATATGTACACACACCCCTGTATACACCTCACTATATGTACACACACCCCTGTATATACCTCACTATATGTACACACCCCTGTATATACCTCACTATATCTATACACACCCCTGTATATACCTCACTATATGTATACACACCCCTGTATATACCTCACTATATGTACACACACCCCTGTATATACCTCACTATATGTATACACACCCTGTATATACCTCACTATATGTATACACACCCCTGTATATACCTCACTATATGTACACACCCCTGTATATACCTCACTATATGTACACACACCCCTGTATATACCTCACTATATGTATACACACCCCTGTATACACCTCACTATATGTACACACACCCCTGTATATACCTCACTATATGTACACACACCCCTGTATATACCTCACTATATGTACACACACCCCTGTATATACCTCACTATATGTATACACACCCCTGTATATACCTCACTATATGTACACACACCCCTGTATATACCTCACTATATCTATACACACCCCTGTATATACCTCACTATATGTACACACACCCCTGTATATACCTCACTATATGTATACACACCCCTGTATATACCTCACTATATGTATACACACCCCTGTATATATCTCACTATATGTACACACATCCCTGTATATACCTCACTATATCTATACACACCCCTGTATATACCTCACTATATGTACACACACCCCTGTATATACCTCACTATATGTACACACCTCTGTATATACCTCACTATATGTACACACACCCTGTATATACCTCACTATATGTATACACCCCTGTATATACCTCACTATATGTACACACCCCTGTATATACCTCACTATATGTACACACACCCCTGTATATACCTCACTATATGTACACACACCCCTGTATATACCTCACTATATGTACACACACCCCTGTATATACCTCACTATATCTATACACACCCCTGTATATACCTCACTATATGTATACACCCCTGTATATACCTCACTATATGTACACACACTCCTGTATATACCTCACTATATGTACACACCCCTGTATATACCTCACTCTATGTACACACACCCCTGTATATACCTCACTATATGTACACACACCCCTGTATACACCTCACTATATATATACACACCCCTGTATATACCTCACTATATGTACACACACCCCTGTATACACCTCACTATATGTATACACACCCCTGTATATACCTCACTATATGTACACACACCCCTGTATACACCTCACTATATGTATACACACCCCTGTATATACCTCACTATATCTATACACACCCCTGTATATACCTCACTATATGTACACACACCCCTGTATATACCTCACTATATGTACACACACCCCTGTATACACCTCACTATATGTACACACCCCTGTATATACCTCACTATATGTATACACCCCTGTATATACCTCACTATATGTACACACACCTGTATATACCTCACTATATGTACACACCCCTGTATATACCTCACTATATGTACACACACCTGTATATACCTCACTATATGTACACACACCCTGTATATATTTCACTATATGTACACACACCCCTGTATATACCTCACTATATGTACACACACCCCTGTATATACCTCACTATATGTACACACACTCCTGTATATACCTCACTATATGTATACACACCCCTGTATATACCTCACTATATGTACACACACCCCTGTATATACCTCACTATATGTACACACACCCCTGTATATACCTCACTATATGTACACACACCCTGTATATACCTCACTATATGTACACACACCCTATATATACCTCACTATATGTATACACACCCCTGTATATACCTCACTATATGTACACACACCCCTGTATATACCTCACTATATCTATACACACCCCTGTATATACCTCACTATATGTACACACACCCCTGTATATACCTCACTATATGTACACACACCCCTGTATATACCTCACTATATGTACACACACCCCTGTATATACCTCACTATATGTACACACACCCCTGTATATACCTCACTATATGTACACACCCCTGTATATACCTCACTATATGTACACACACCCTGTATATACCTCACTATATGTACACACACCCTATATATACCTCACTATATGTACACACCCCTGTATATACCTCACTATATGTACACACCCCTGTATATACCTCACTATATGTACACACACCCTGTATATACCTCACTATATGTACACACACCCTATATATACCTCACTATATGTACACACACCCCTGTATATACCTCACTATATGTACACACCCCTGTATATACCTCACTATATGTATACACACCCCTGTATATACCTCACTATATGTACACACCCCTGTATATACCTCACTATATGTACACACACCCCTGTATATACCTCACTATATGTATACACCCCTGTATATACCTCACTATATGTATACACACCCCTGTATATACCTCACTATATGTACACACACCCCTGTATATACCTCACTATATGTACACACACCCCTGTATATACCTCACTATATGTACACACACTCCTGTATATACCTCACTATATGTACACACCCCTGTATATACCTCACTATATGTACACACACCTGTATATACCTCACTATATGTACACACACCCCTGTATACACCTCACTCTATGTACACACACCCCTGTATATACCTCACTATATGTACACACCCCTGTATATACCTCACTATATGTACACACACCCCTGTATATACCTCACTATATGTACACACACCCCTGTATATACCTCACTATATGTACACACCCCTGTATACACCTCACTATATGTACACACCCCCCTGTATATACCTCACTATATGTATACACCCCTGTATATACCTCACTATATGTACACACACCCCTGTATATACCTCACTATATGTACACACCCCTGTATATATCTCACTCTATGTACACACACCCCTGTATATACCTCACTATATGTACACACACCCCTGTATATACCTCACTATATCTATACACACCCCTGTATATACCTCACTATATGTATACACACCCCTGTATATACCTCACTATATGTACACACACTCCTGTATATACCTCACTATATGTACACACACCCCTGTATATACCTCACTATATGTACACACACCCCTGTATATACCTCACTATATGTACACACACTCCTGTATATACCTCACTATATGTACACACACCCCTGTATATACCTCACTATATGTACACACACCCCTGTATATACCTCACTATATGTATACACACCCCTGTATATACCTCACTATATGTACACACACCCCTGTATATACCTCACTATATGTACACACACTCCTGTATATACCTCACTATATGTACACACACCCCTGTATATACCTCACTATATGTACACACACCCCTGTATACACCTCACTATATGTACACACACCCCTGTATATACCTCACTATATGTACACACACTCCTGTATATACCTCACTATATGTACACACACCCCTGTATATACCTCACTATATGTACACACACCCCTGTATATACCTCACTATATGTACACACACCCCTGTATATACCTCACTATATCTATACACACCCCTGTATATACCTCACTATATGTACACACACCCCTGTATATACCTCACTATATGTACACACCCCTGTATATACCTCACTATATCTATACACACCCCTGTATATACCTCACTATATGTACACACACCCCTGTATATACCTCACTATATGTACACACACCCCTGTATATACCTCACTATATGTACACACACCCCTGTATATACCTCACTATATGTACACACACCCCTGTATACACCTCACTATATGTACACACACCCCTGTATATACCTCACTATATCTATACACACCCCTGTATATACCTCACTATATGTACACACACCCCTGTATATACCTCACTATATGTACACACACCCCTGTATATACCTCACTATATGTACACACACCCCTGTATATACCTCACTATATCTATACACACCCCTGTATATACCTCACTATATGTACACACACCCCTGTATATACCTCACTATATCTATACACACCCCTGTATATACCTCACTATATGTACACACACCCCTGTATATACCTCACTATATGTACACACACCCCTGTATATACCTCACTATATGTATACACACCCCTGTATATACCTCACTATATGTACACACACCCCTGTATATACCTCACTATATGTACACACCTCTGTATATACCTCACTATATGTACACACACCCTGTATATACCTCACTATATGTATACACCCCTGTATATACCTCACTATATGTACACACCCCTGTATATACCTCACTATATGTACACACACCCCTGTATATACCTCACTATATGTACACACACCCCTGTATATACCTCACTATATCTATACACACCCCTGTATATACCTCACTATATCTATACACACCCCTGTATATACCTAACTATATGTACACACACCCCTGTATATACCTCACTATATGTACACACACCCCTGTATATACCTCACTATATGTATACACCCCTGTATATACCTCACTATATGTACACACACCTGTATATACCTCACTATATGTACACACACCCTGTATATACCTCACTATATGTACACACACCCTATATATACCTCACTATATGTACACACACCCCTGTATATACCTCACTATATGTACACACACCCCTGTATATACCTCACTATATGTATACACCCCTGTATATACCTCACTATATGTACACACACCCTGTATATACCTCACTATATGTACACACACCCTATATATACCTCACTATATGTACACACCCCTGTATATACCTCACTATATGTACACACACCCCTGTATATACCTCACTATATGTACACACCCCTGTATATACCTCACTATATGTACACACACCCTATATATACCTCACTATATGTACACACACCCCTGTATATACCTCACTATATGTACACACCCCTGTATATACCTCACTATATGTACACACACCCTGTATATACCTCACTATATGTACACACACCCTATACATACCTCACTATATGTACACACACCCCTGTATATACCTCACTATATGTACACACCCCTGTATATACCTCACTATATGTATACACACCCCTGTATATACCTCACTATATGTATTCACCCCTGTATATACCTCACTATATGTACACACACCTGTATATACCTCACTATATGTACACACACCTGTATATACCTCACTATATGTATTCACCCCTGTATATACCTCACTATATGTACACACCCCTGTATATACCTCACTATATGTACACACACCCCTGTATACACCTCACTCTATGTACACACACCCCTGTATATACCTCACTATATGTACACACCCCTGTATATACCTCACTATATGTACACACACCCCTGTATATACCTCACTATATGTACACACACCCCTGTATATACCTCACTATATGTACACACCCCTGTATACACCTCACTATATGTACACCCCCCCTGTATATACCTCACTATATGTATACACCCCTGTATATACCTCACTATATGTATACACACCCCTGTATATACCTCACTATATGTACACACCCCTGTATATACCTCACTCTATGTACACACACCCCTGTATATACCTCACTTTATGTACACACACCCCTGTATATACCTCACTATATGTATACACACCCCTGTATATACCTCACTATATGTATACACACCCCTGTATATACCTCACTATATGTACACACCCCTGTATATACCTCACTATATGTACACACACCCCTGTATATACCTCACTATATGTACACACCCCTGTATATACCTCACTATATGTACACACACCCCTGTATATACCTCACTATATCTATACACACCCCTGTATATACCTCACTATATGTATACACACCCCTGTATATACCTCACTATATGTACACACCCCTGTATATACCTCACTATATGTACACACACCCTGTATATATCTCACTATATGTACACACACCCCTGTATATACCTCACTATATGTACACACACCCCTGTATACACCTCACTATATGTACACACCCCTGTATATACCTCACTATATGTATACACCCCTGTATATACCTCACTATATGTACACACACCTGTATATACCTCACTATATGTACACACCCCTGTATATACCTCACTATATGTACACACCCCTGTATATACCTCACTATATGTACACACACCTGTATATACCTCACTATATGTACACACACCCCTGTATATACCTCACTATATGTACACACACCCCTGTATATACCTCACTATATGTACACACACCCTGTATATACCTCACTATATGTACACACACCCCTGTATATACCTCACTATATGTACACACACCCCTGTATATACCTCACTATATCTATACACACCCCTGTATATACCTCACTATATGTATACACACCTGTATATACCTCACTATATGTACACACACCCCTGTATATACCTCACTATATGTACACACACCCCTGTATATACCTCACTATATGTATACACCCCTGTATATACCTCACTATATGTACACACACCTGTATATACCTCACTATATGTACACACCCCTGTATATACCTCACTATATGTACACACACCCCTGTATATACCTCACTATATGTACACACCCCTGTATATACCTCACTATATGTACACACACCCCTGTATATACCTCACTATATGTACACACACCCTGTATATACCTCACTATATGTACACACCCCTGTATATACCTCACTATATGTACACACCCCTGTATATACCTCACTATATGTACACACACCCTGTATATACCTCACTATATGTACACACACCCTATATATACCTCACTATATGTACACACCCCTGTATATACCTCACTATATGTACACACCCCTGTATATACCTCACTATATGTACACACACCCTGTATATACCTCACTATATGTACACACACCCTATATATACCTCACTATATGTACACACACCCCTGTATATACCTCACTATATGTACACACCCCTGTATATACCTCACTATATGTATACACACCCCTGTATATACCTCACTATATGTATACACCCCTGTATATACCTCACTATATGTACACACACCTGTATATACCTCACTATATGTACACACACCCCTGTATACACCTCACTCTATGTACACACACCCCTGTATATACCTCACTATATGTACACACCCCTGTATACACCTCACTATATGTACAAACCCCCCTGTATATACCTCACTATATGTATACACCCCTGTATATACCTCACTATATGTACACACCCCTGTATATATCTCACTCTATGTACACACACCCCTGTATATACCTCACTATATGTACACACACCCCTGTATACACCTCACTATATGTATACACACCCCTGTATATACCTCACTATATGTATACACACCCCTGTATATACCTCACTATATGTACACACCCCTGTATATACCTCACTATATGTACACACTCCTGTATATACCTCACTATATGTACACACACCCCTGTATATACCTCACTATATGTACACACACCCCTGTATATACCTCACTATATGTACACACACTCCTGTATATACCTCACTATATGTACACACACCCCTGTATATACCTCACTATATGTATACACACCCCTGTATATACCTCACTATATGTACACACACTCCTGTATATACCTCACTATATGTACACACACCCCTGTATATACCTCACTATATGTACACACACCCCTGTATATTCCTCACTATATGTACACACACCCCTGTATACACCTCACTATATGTACACACACCCCTGTATATACCTCACTATATGTACACACACCCCTGTATATACCTCACTATATGTACACACTCCTGTATATACCTCACTATATGTATACACACCCCTGTATATACCTCACTATATGTACACACACCCCTGTATATACCTCACTATATGTACACACACCCCTGTATATACCTCACTATATCTATACACACCCCTGTATATACCTCACTATATGTACACACACCCCTGTATATACCTCACTATATGTACACACACCCCTGTATATACCTCACTATATGTATACACACCCCTGTATATACCTCACTATATGTACACACACCCCTGTATATACCTCACTATATGTACACACACCCCTGTATATACCTCACTATATGTACACACACCCCTGTATATACCTCACTATATGTACACACACCCCTGTATATACCTCACTATATCTATACACACCCCTGTATATACCTCACTATATGTACACACACCCCTGTATATACCTCACTATATGTATACACACCCCTGTATATATCTCACTATATGTACACACATCCCTGTATATACCTCACTATATGTACACACACCCCTGTATATACCTCACTATATGTACACACACCCCTGTATATACCTCACTATATGTACACACCTCTGTATATACCTCACTATATGTACACACACCCTGTATATACCTCACTATATGTATACACCCCTGTATATACCTCACTATATGTACACACCCCTGTATATACCTCACTATATGTACACACACCCCTGTATATACCTCACTATATCTATACACACCCCTGTATATACCTAACTATATGTACACACACCCCTGTATATACCTCACTATATGTACACACACCCCTGTATATACCTCACTATATGTATACACCCCTGTATATACCTCACTATATGTACACACACCTGTATATACCTCACTATATGTACACACACCCTGTATATACCTCACTATATGTACACACACCCTATATATACCTCACTATATGTACACACACCCCTGTATATACCTCACTATATGTACACACACCCCTGTATATACCTCACTATATGTATACACCCCTGTATATACCTCACTATATGTACACACACCCTGTATATACCTCACTATATGTACACACACCCTATATATACCTCACTATATGTACACACCCCTGTATATACCTCACTATATGTACACACACCCCTGTATATACCTCACTATATGTACACACCCCTGTATATACCTCACTATATGTACACACACCCTATATATACCTCACTATATGTACACACCCCTGTATATACCTCACTATATGTACACACCCCTGTATATACCTCACTATATGTACACACACCCTGTATATACCTCACTAAATGTACACACACCCTATACATACCTCACTATATGTACACACACCCCTGTATATACCTCACTATATGTACACACCCCTGTATATACCTCACTATATGTATACACACCCCTGTATATACCTCACTATATGTATTCACCCCTGTATATACCTCACTATATGTACACACACCTGTATATACCTCACTATATGTACACACACCCCTGTATACACCTCACTCTATGTACACACACCCCTGTATATACCTCACTATATGTACACACCCCTGTATATACCTCACTATATGTACACACACCCCTGTATATACCTCACTATATGTACACACACCCCTGTATATACCTCACTATATGTACACACCCCTGTATACACCTTACTATATGTACACACCCCCCTGTATATACCTCACTATATGTATACACCCCTGTATATACCTCACTATATGTATACACACCCCTGTATATACCTCACTATATGTACACACCCCTGTATATACCTCACTCTATGTACACACACCCCTGTATATACCTCACTATATGTACACACACCCCTGTATATACCTCACTATATGTATACACACCCCTGTATATACCTCACTATATGTATACACACCCCTGTATATAGCTCACTATATGTACACACCCCTGTATATACCTCACTATATGTACACACACCCCTGTATATACCTCACTATATGTACACACCCCTGTATATACCTCACTATATGTACACACACCCCTGTATATACCTCACTATATCTATACACACCCCTGTATATACCTCACTATATGTATACACACCCCTGTATATACCTCACTATATGTACACACCCCTGTATATACCTCACTATATGTACACACACCCTGTATATATCTCACTATATGTACACACACCCCTGTATATACCTCACTCTATGTACACACACCCCTGTATATACCTCACTATATGTACACACACCCCTGTATATACCTCACTCTATGTACACACACCCCTGTATATACCTCACTATATGTACACACACCCTGTATATACCTCACTCTATGTACACACACCCCTGTATATACCTCACTATATGTACACACACCCCTGTATACACCTCACTCTATGTACACACACCCCTGTATATACCTCACTATATGTACACACACCCCTGTATATACCTCACTATATGTACACACACCCCTCTATATACCTCACTATATGTACACACCCCTGTATACACCTCACTATATGTACACACACCCCTGTATATACCTCACTATATGTATACACCCCTGTATATACCTCACTATATGTATACACACCCCTGTATATACCTCACTATATGTACACACCCCTGTATATACCTCACTCTATGTACACACACCCCTGTATATACCTCACTATATGTACACACACCCCTGTATATACCTCACTATATGTATACACACCCCTGTATATACCTCACTATATGTATACACACCCCTGTATATACCTCACTATATGTACACACCCCTGTATATACCTCACTATATGTACACACACCCCTGTATATACCTCACTATATGTATACACACCCCTGTATATATCTCACTATATGTACACACATCCCTGTATATACCTCACTATATGTACACACACCCCTGTATATACCTCACTATATGTACACACACCCCTGTATATACCTCACTATATGTACACACCTCTGTATATACCTCACTATATGTACACACACCCTGTATATACCTCACTATATGTATACACCCCTGTATATACCTCACTATATGTACACACCCCTGTATATACCTCACTATATGTACACACACCCCTGTATATACCTCACTATATGTACACACACCCCTGTATATACCTCACTATATCTATACACACCCCTGTATATACCTCACTATATCTATACACACCCCTGTATATACCTAACTATATGTACACACACCCCTGTATATACCTCACTATATGTACACACACCTGTATATACCTCACTATATGTACACACACCCTGTATATACCTCACTATATGTACACACACCCTATATATACCTCACTATATGTACACACACCCCTGTATATACCTCACTATATGTACACACACCCCTGTATATACCTCACTATATGTATACACCCCTGTATATACCTCACTATATGTACACACACCCTGTATATACCTCACTATATGTACACACACCCTATATATACCTCACTATATGTACACACCCCTGTATATACCTCACTATATGTACACACACCCCTGTATATACCTCACTATATGTACACACCCCTGTATATACCTCACTATATGTACACACACCCTATATATACCTCACTATATGTACACACCCCTGTATATACCTCACTATATGTACACACCCCTGTATATACCTCACTATATGTACACACACCCTGTATATACCTCACTATATGTACACACACCCTATACATACCTCACTATATGTACACACACCCCTGTATATACCTCACTATATGTACACACCCCTGTATATACCTCACTATATGTATACACACCCCTGTATATACCTCACTATATGTATTCACCCCTGTATATACCTCACTATATGTACACACACCTGTATATACCTCACTATATGTACACACACCCCTGTATACACCTCACTCTATGTACACACACCCCTGTATATACCTCACTATATGTACACACCCCTGTATATACCTCACTATATGTACACACACCCCTGTATATACCTCACTATATGTACACACACCCCTGTATATACCTCACTATATGTACACACCCCTGTATACACCTCACTATATGTACACACCCCCCTGTATATACCTCACTATATGTATACACCCCTGTATATACCTCACTATATGTATACACACCCCTGTATATACCTCACTATATGTACACACACCCCTGTATATACCTCACTGTCACGGGATGGTTAGAGTCTATACTATAGGCAATGTGTAATATATATTTCATGTGGAATGTATTCTCTAACCTGTTGTATACATCAATGTGTAGTTGGCTGATTCGGGTCTAGTGTGTTAGCACATTGTATGCAAATACCTCTAACTAGTGAGGACCAGTGAGGACAATGGGTGGAGATAATCTGATCAGTGTCTCCAAGAAGATGTTGGATGGTGCATTGTCCACAGGAGACAGGGAGTCTGCTCTCCTTGGTATAGGTGAGGGGGGAAGGATCTGTGACTCAGCCCTTCCCACCCACAGATAGAGGAAGTAACAGTCTTAGTATATAGTTGTAGCTGGAGTTAGTATGTGTTAGCCGGCCTGTGCACAGCTCTGCAGAGAGCCAGAATTTAGTTACAGGACCAAGGAACCAAAGTTATCATTGGATTGTGACTTCTGTGGACTTATTGTTATTACGGTTGATGTGACCGCTGCCGGCTACTAACTTTGTGGATTACAATAAATTGCTGTTGTCTCCCGACCTCTTGCGTCCCTGTTGATTCAAAAGACCATCCGGAGGAAGACGTATACCTTTGCTCCGTGACAACTGGTGGCAGCGGTGGGATCAACAGCGGACAGCGAGATGGACTACCTCAGCTCAGCGATTAATGGAGCCACAACCTCAGAATACAGGAACTGGACTATGGCAAGTCTACAAGTAAGGGCCCGGGAACTAAACCTGAGTTACCAGGGAAGAACGAAAGAGCAACTGATCGAGGCACTGGAGGAGATGACCCTGCAAAGCGACCATGAGGAGGGCTGCCCCCAGGAGACAGTAGAGATACAGGAGTGGCAGGTACAGACCCAAAAGAGCAGATGGGTTGTTTTGTATGAGGAGGAATTGGCAGTGCTGGGGCTAGGAGCAACTGCAGAGCAAAGGAGTAGAGCATTACAGAGGGCTCAGGAAACGGAGAAGGAGGAACAGAGAATGGCGCATGAAAAGGAAAGAATGGCGCATGAAATGCGAATGGCTGAGATAACTACGCGGAATTATAATCAAACGTCGGCCCCCAGCCCAACAGTGAGAGAACCACCATATGTCTCCCATAAACACTTCAAGACCTTTGAGGAAGCGGCTGGGGATGTTGATGGATATTTTCAGGACTTCGAACACCAGTGCCGCCTGATGGAAGTCCCAGAGAAGGATTGGGTCCGGTATCTGGTGGGGCACCTACGAGATGGGGCTGCGGAAGCTCTCAGAGCCATGGACCCTAGTGATCAGCGGGACTATGAGGCCATTAAAAGAGCGGTGCAGAAGTATTATGCAGTCACTCCAGAGACCTACCGAGTTCAGTTCCGCTCTTTGTCTTACAATGGGGGAAGCTCCTTCCACATGTTCGCCCACAAGTTGAAGCAAGCATGCAAGCGCTGGCTAGAAGGAGAGGAGGCTGTCACAGTCGATAAGATCCTCCAAGTCATACTTAAGGAACAGTTCTTTTCCCAGTGCCCCGCTGAGATCCGTGAGTGGGTGCTGGAACGGAACCCAGCCACAGTGGAGCAAGCTGCTTCCCTTGCAGATGAGGGCCTGACCATCAAGCCGCAGTGGAAGAGGTTGTTTGCAGAGGAGCGGAAAACTACCACAGTCCGCCAGACACCCTTCATCCAGCCACCCACCTTTCGTGCCCGGCCTCAGGATTACAATTCCCCCTCTACCCCTGCCCCAGCCCATCGGCCTCCAGCTATGAACAACCCTGTCCCTAGACAACGACCTACTGGAAGAATGCTAGAGCGCAGATGTTTTGGGTGCGGGCGGCCTGGACATTTGCAAGCTAGTTGCCCTGTTAACATGGGGGCACGGGCCACCGTGGCATCCCGGCCTATTCACTACCTGGGAACCACTCCTAGGACAGAAAGTTTGGCCCCATTTCCAGATGACTCCATGAATGACCCATCTGTTCCACCTCCAGGGGTCTATGGGATTCAGCCCTCCGCCACACATCCCGCAAACCCTCAGCGGAAGCACTTGCAGGAGGTCCTACTGGATGGCCGAACAGTTGTTGGATTCCGGGACTCGGGAGCTTTCCTAACGGTAGCGGACCCCCGAGTTGTGCGACCCGAGGCCCTAGAGGAGGGTCCTGGCATTTCTATCAAGTTGGCAGGGGGTACTCAAAGACGTATTCCTAAAGCTACCGTGGAACTCGACTATGGTTATGGACCAAAACGATGCACAATTGGTGTGATGAGCGGGCTGCCGGCCGATGTTCTGTTAGGCAACGATGTTGGAAATCTACAGTGCCACTTTGTGGGAGCAGTGACCCGAAGCCAAGCTCAGAGAGACGCCAACATGGATCGACCGGATTTTCTGACAGATGCCAGCCCTTCAACCCTACAACTTTACCATTCAGTACCGCCGAGGGAACCAACACCAGAACGCAGATGGGTTATCCCTGCAGGAGGACATATGAGCTATAGAGACTGATGTGCATTCCCCAATTTACCTGTGTAGGCCAATTGTGTCATGCACATGTTTTGAGAGGGGGAGGGGTTGTCACGGGATGGTTAGAGTCTATACTATAGGCAATGTGTAATATATATTTCATGTGGAATGTATTCTCTAACCTGTTGTATACATCAATGTGTAGTTGGCTGATTGGGGTCTAGTGTGTTAGCACATTGTATGCAAATACCTCTAACTAGTGAGGACCAGTGAGGACAATGGGTGGAGATAATCTGATCAGTGTCTCCAAGAAGATGTTGGATGGTGCATTGTCCACAGGAGACAGGGAGTCTGCTCTCCTTGGTATAGGTGAGGGGGGAAGGATCTGTGACTCAGCCCTTCCCACCCACAGATAGAGGAAGTAACAGTCTTAGTATATAGTTGTAGCTGGAGTTAGTATGTGTTAGCCGGCCTGTGCACAGCTCTGCAGAGAGCCAGAATTTAGTTACAGGACCAAGGAACCAAAGTTATCATTGGATTGTGACTTCTGTGGACTTATTGTTATTACGGTTGATGTGACCGCTGCCGGCTACTAACTTTGTGGATTACAATAAATTGCTGTTGTCTCCCGACCTCTTGCGTCCCTGTTGATTCAAAAGACCATCCGGAGGAAGACGTATACCTTTGCTCCGTGACACTCACTCTATGTACACACACCCCTGTATATACCTCACTATATGTACACACACCCCTGTATATACCTCACTATATGTATACACACCCCTGTATATACCTCACTATATGTACACACACCCCTGTATATACCTCACTATATGTATACACACCCCTGTATATACCTCACTATATGTATACACACCCCTGTATATAGCTCACTATATGTACACACCCCTGTATATACCTCACTATATGTACACACACCCCTGTATATACCTCACTATATGTACACACCCCTGTATATACCTCACTATATGTACACACACCCCTGTTTATACCTCACTATATCTATACACACCCCTGTATATACCTCACTATATGTATACACACCCCTGTATATACCTCACTATATGTACACACACCCCTGTATATACCTCACTATATGTACACACCCCTGTATATACCTCACTATATGTACACACACCCCTGTTTATACCTCACTATATCTATACACACCCCTGTATATACCTCACTATATGTATACACACCCCTGTATATACCTCACTATATGTACACACACCCCTGTATATACCTCACTATATGTACACACACCCCTGTATATACCTCACTATATCTATACACACCCCTGTATATACCTCACTATATGTATACACACCCCTGTATATACCTCACTATATGTACACACCCCTGTATATACC
Source organism: Leptodactylus fuscus (assembly GCF_031893055.1). Taxonomy (NCBI): domain Eukaryota; kingdom Metazoa; phylum Chordata; class Amphibia; order Anura; family Leptodactylidae; genus Leptodactylus; species Leptodactylus fuscus. Next base: position 61,365 of record NW_027439802.1, read on the forward strand.
TCACTATATGTACACACACCCCTGTATATACCTCACTATATCTATACACACCCCTGTATATACCTCACTATATGTATACACACCCCTGTATATACCTCACTATATGTACACACCCCTGTATATACCTCACTATATGTACACACACCCTGTATATATCTCACTATATGTACACACACCCCTGTATATACCTCACTCTATGTACACACACCCCTGTATATACCTCACTATATGTACACACACCCCTGTATATACCTCACTCTATGTACACACACCCCTGTATATACCTCACTATATGTACACACACCCTGTATATACCTCACTCTATGTACACACACCCCTGTATATACCTCACTATATGTACACACACCCCTGTATACACCTCACTCTATGTACACACACCCCTGTATATACCTCACTATATGTACACACCCCTGTATATACCTCACTATATGTACACACACCCCTGTATATACCTCACTATATGTACACACACCCCTGTATATACCTCACTATATGTACACACCCCTGTATACACCTCACTATATGTACACACACCCCTGTATATACCTCACTATATGTATACACCCCTGTATATACCTCACTATATGTATACACACCCCTGTATATACCTCACTATATGTACACACCCCTGTATATACCTCACTCTATGTACACACACCCCTGTATATACCTCACTATATGTACACACACCCCTGTATATACCTCACTATATGTATACACACCCCTGTATATACCTCACTATATGTATACACACCCCTGTATATACCTCACTATATGTACACACCCCTGTATATACCTCACTATATGTACACACACCCCTGTATATACCTCACTATATGTATACACACCCCTGTATATATCTCACTATATGTACACACACCCCTGTATATACCTCACTATATGTACACACACCCCTGTATATACCTCACTATATGTACACACACCCCTGTATATACCTCACTATATGTACACACCTCTGTATATACCTCACTATATGTACACACACCCTGTATATACCTCACTATATGTATACACCCCTGTATATACCTCACTATATGTACACACCCCTGTATATACCTCACTATATGTACACACACCCCTGTATATACCTCACTATATGTACACACACCCCTGTATATACCTCACTATATCTATACACACCCCTGTATATACCTCACTATATCTATACACACCCCTGTATATACCTAACTATATGTACACACACCCCTGTATATACCTCACTATATGTACACACACCTGTATATACCTCACTATATGTACACACACCCTGTATATACCTCACTATATGTACACACACCCTATATATACCTCACTATATGTACACACACCCCTGTATATACCTCACTATATGTACACACACCCCTGTATATACCTCACTATATGTATACACCCCTGTATATACCTCACTATATGTACACACACCCTGTATATACCTCACTATATGTACACACACCCTATATATACCTCACTATATGTACACACCCCTGTATATACCTCACTATATGTACACACACCCCTGTATATACCTCACTATATGTACACACCCCTGTATATACCTCACTATATGTACACACACCCTATATATACCTCACTATATGTACACACCCCTGTATATACCTCACTATATGTACACACCCCTGTATATACCTCACTATATGTACACACACCCTGTATATACCTCACTATATGTACACACACCCTATACATACCTCACTATATGTACACACACCCCTGTATATACCTCACTATATGTACACACCCCTGTATATACCTCACTATATGTATACACACCCCTGTATATACCTCACTATATGTATTCACCCCTGTATATACCTCACTATATGTACACACACCTGTATATACCTCACTATATGTACACACACCCCTGTATACACCTCACTCTATGTACACACACCCCTGTATATACCTCACTATATGTACACACCCCTGTATATACCTCACTATATGTACACACACCCCTGTATATACCTCACTATATGTACACACACCCCTGTATATACCTCACTATATGTACACACCCCTGTATACACCTCACTATATGTACACACCCCCCTGTATATACCTCACTATATGTATACACCCCTGTATATACCTCACTATATGTATACACACCCCTGTATATACCTCACTATATGTACACACCCCTGTATATACCTCACTCTATGTACACACACCCCTGTATATACCTCACTATATGTACACACACCCCTGTATATACCTCACTATATGTACACACACCCCTGTATATACCTCACTATATGTATACACACCCCTGTATATACCTCACTATATGTATACACACCCCTGTATATACCTCACTATATGTACACACACCCCTGTATACACCTCACTATATGTACACACCCCTGTATATACCTCACTATATGTATACACCCCTGTATATACCTCACTATATGTACACACACCTGTATATACCTCACTATATGTACACACACTCCTGTATATACCTCACTATATGTACACACCCCTGTATATACCTCACTATATGTACACACACCCCTGTATATACCTCACTATATGTACACACACCCCTGTATATACCTCACTATATGTACACACCCCTGTATATACCTCACTATATGTATACACACCCCTGTATATAGCTCACTATATGTACACACCCCTGTATATACCTCACTATATGTACACACACCCCTGTATATACCTCACTATATGTACACACCCCTGTATATACCTCACTATATGTACACACACCCCTGTATATACCTCACTATATCTATACACACCCCTGTATATACCTCACTATATGTATACACACCCCTGTATATACCTCACTATATGTACACACACCCCTGTATATACCTCACTATATGTATACACACCCCTGTATATACCTCACTATATGTATACACACCCCTGTATATAGCTCACTATATGTACACACCCCTGTATATACCTCACTATATGTACACACACCCCTGTATATACCTCACTATATGTACACACCCCTGTATATACCTCACTATATGTACACACACCCCTGTATATACCTCACTATATCTATACACACCCCTGTATATACCTCACTATATGTATACACACCCCTGTATATACCTCACTATATGTACACACCCCTGTATATACCTCACTATATGTACACACACCCTGTATATATCTCACTATATGTACACACACCTGTATATACCTCACTATATGTACACACACCCCTGTATATACCTCACTCTATGTACACACACCCCTGTATATACCTCACTCTATGTACACACACCCCTGTATATACCTCACTATATGTACACACACCCCTGTATACACCTCACTCTATGTACACACACCCCTGTATATACCTCACTATATGTACACACCCCTGTATATACCTCACTATATGTACACACACCCCTGTATATACCTCACTATATGTACACACACCCCTGTATATACCTCACTATATGTACACACCCCTGTATACACCTCACTATATGTACACACACCCCTGTATATACCTCACTATATGTACACACACCCCTGTATATACCTCACTATATGTATACACCCCTGTATATACCTCACTATATGTATACACACCCCTGTATATACCTCACTCTATGTACACACACCCCTGTATATACCTCACTATATGTACACACACCCCTGTATATACCTCACTATATGTATACACACCCCTGTATATACCTCACTATATGTATACACACCCCTGTATATACCTCACTATATGTACACACCCCTGTATATACCTCACTATATGTACACACACCCCTGTATATACCTCACTATATGTACACACCCCTGTATATACCTCACTATATGTACACACCCCTGTATATACCTCACTATATGTACACACACCCCTGTATATACCTCACTATATGTACACACCCCTGTATATACCTCACTATATGTACACACACCCTGTATATATCTCACTATATGTACACACACCCCTGTATATACCTCACTATATGTACACACCCCTGTATATACCTCACTATAAAATCAAATCAAAATCAAATCAAAAAAATGCTTTATTGGCACGTCCGAATAGGTATTTGGCATTGCCAAAGCTAGTAAAGTGGGTGGGTGGGGGGGGGAGTTGGGTTGGGTGGGTGGTGGGTATGGGGGGGGGGGGTTCCGTTATAACAGTCCATGGAGTCTCGTCTTCCTCTTCGTTGGTGACTGCTATATGGGGGGGTGGGGTTGGAGGTGGGGGTGGGTGGGGCGGGTGTTTTGGGATAAATATAACAGTCCATGGAGTCTCATCTTCCTCTTATTTGGTGACAGCTGGACACGTATTGGGCAGCGATCTCCACAGTGGCCTCTTCTTCTCCCAGTAGGATGTAGAGTTTCCTCTTCTCCCAGTCTGGGATGTGGGCAGAGAGTCTTTGCTAGTAGACGGCCCTCACAGCTGAGTATTTGGTGCAGTGTAGCAGGAAGTGGGTCTGGTCTTCTAGGGCCCCCTGGTCACAGTGCTGGCACAGTCTCTTCTCCCGTGGCTTGTACGTCTGTCTGTATCGCCCCGTCTCTATCTCTAGGTTGTGGGCGCTCAGTCTGTACCGGCTCAGGGTCTGTCTGTGCTTGGGGTGGCGTATTCTCTCCAGGTAGGTGGCCATGGTGTAGTCCCTTTGTAGGGATTGGTACACATTGGTGAGTTTCTTGGAGTTATTTATTTTGTTTCTCCATTCTTCAATGTACCGCTCTCTGTTTGCCTCTGTGGTCGCCTTTATTTCGGCCTTGGTTATCATCTGTTGGTGTTTTTGGTTTGGTGGTTGGCTGCTGTTTGGTTGGTGAGTGTCTGGTTTGCTCAGGTGGCTTAGCCATGCTTGGTGGTGGTAGGAGTCGCTCCCCTGGATGTGTGCCTGGAAAGCTAGCGCCCTCTTCTGTATGGTGAGCCATAGGGGGAGTCTGCCTAGCTCTGCCCTGCAGGCCATGTTGGTGGTGTTGCGATGGACTTGGAGCAGGTATTTGCAGAACTCCAGGTGGAAGTTCTCTGTTGGGCTGGAATCCCACTTTGACTGGTCTGGGTAGGTGGCTGGGCCCCAAACCTCACTGCCATAGAGAAGGATCGGGGAGATGACTGCGTCAAATATCTTCATCCAGACCCTCACCGGTGGTTTGAGGTGGTACAGTTGTCTTCTGATGGCGTAGAAGGTTCTGCAGGCTTTTGCTTTCAGGGTTTCTATTGCTGCTTTGAAGCTTCCTGATTGGCTGAGCTCCAGCCCCAGGTAGGTGTAGCTGTTGGTTTTCTCCAGTGTGGAGCCGTTCAGTGTGAATTGTGAGGTGGTGGAGGCTTTATTGTGGCCCTTCTTCTGGAATACCATGACTTTGGTCTTCTTCTGGTTGATGGGTAGGGCCCATGTGGTGCTGAATTTTTCCAGCACTGACAGGCTTTCTTGGAGGTCTTTCTCGGTGGGGGCCAGGAGTAGGAGGTCATCGGCATATAGCAGGAACTTCACCTCCCGGTCGTTCAGGGCGAGGCCTGGGGTTGGTGAGGCCTCCAGGGCTGTAGCCAGTTCATTGATATAGATGTTGAAGAGCGTTGGGCTCAGGCTACAGCCTTGTCTGACCCCTCGGGCCTGTTGGAAGTATGCTGTCCTTTTCCCATTCACCTTCACACTGCACTGGTTTCCGGTGTAGGAGCTCTTGATGACGTTGTACGTTCTTCCTCCTATTCCACTCTCTAGGAGTTTTAGAAGTAGGCCTGGGTGCCATACTGAATCAAACGCCTTCTTAAAGTCCACGAAGCAGGCGAATATCTTGCCTCTTCTGGTGTTGTGGACGTGCGTCTTGATGAGGCTGTGCAGGGTGTAGATATGGTCTGTGGTGCGGTGGTTTGGCATGAACCCTGCTTGGCTCTTGCTGAGGACCCCGTGTTGTGTGAGGATTCTGTTATTGATGATGCTGTTGAACAGTTTCCCCAGCTATGTGCTGCTGACGCAGATCCCTCTGTAGTTGTTGGGGTCATATTGGTCCCCATTCTTGTAGATGGGGGTTATGAGCCCTTTGTTCCAGTCTTCGTGGAAGTGTCCAGCATTGAGCACGAGGGTGAATAGCTTTGCCAGTGCCGCGTGTATTGCTGGAGGGCTGTATTTGATCATCTCTGGTAGGATGCCGTCAGGGCCACTGGCCTTTTTGCCTTTCAGCACGGCAATTCTTTCCTGTATATCTTTTATGGTGATTGGTGAGTCCAGAGGGTTCTGGAAGTCTTTGATGACTTTCTCCATGTCCCTCAGTTTGGTGATTATCTGTTGCTGTTCTGGAGTTAGTTCTTCTTCTGGGATGTTTTTGTAGAGACCTCTGAAGTAGTTGAGCCAGATATTGCCATTTTGGATGTGGAGAGAGTTTTTCTTGGGCTTTGTGCCCATGTGGTGCCAGGTCTCCCAGAATGAGCTGTCCTGGAGGGAGTCCTCTAGTTGCTGTATTTTGTGGGAGAGGTCCCTCTGTTTCTTCTCTCTGAGGGTGCCCTTGTATTGCTTGCATAGATTGCTGTAGGCTTCCCTCACCTCCTTGTTGTTGGGGTCCCTGTGTTTTTGGTTGGAGGCTGTTCTTAGGGTATGGCGTAGTGCTCTGCAGTCGCTGTGGAACCATTTGTGGGACTGTTTGTTGGTTTGTCTTATGGGTTTGGTTGGTTTCAGGCCTGCTAGTTCTGCTGTGGTCTGTAGGATGTACTTGAGATCCTTCACAGCTCTGGTGACTCCCTGTTGGTCTGGCTGATAGGTGTTTGTATGGAAGTTTGTGAGCAGTGTCTTGATTTCGGGTCGGTTGGTTGCGTTGCTATATTCTATGGCCTGGTGGTTGGCCCATGTGAAATGTCTTGGTAGGTTGTAGAGGCCGGACTGTTGGGGCTCATGTATGGGTGTTTTGTTCCTGGTTCTCATGTATAGTAGGATCTGGTTGTGGTCTGATAGATGGGAGTCAGGTGCGATTGTGAAGTCTTCAATGTCTGACAGGTCTGCGTCTGTAATGGCATAGTCCACCACGCTGTTGCCCACTTGAGAGTTTAGTGTGAAGCGTCCTCTGGGATCGCCTGTGGTACGTCCGTTTATTATGTACAGTCCTAGGCTTCGGCACATGTTCAGCAGTTGTCTCCCACTCTTGTTGACAATTCTGTCTTGGCTGTTTCTTCTTGTCTGTGTGGGTTCTGGGTGGTGGATCTCACTACCGTGCGTATGTGGGTTGTCGTCAGGAGGCAGGTAGTCTATCTCTGTGCCTGTCCTTGCATTCAGGTCTCCGCATATTAGTACTCTGCCTTTGGGTTGGAAGTGGACAGCTTCCCTTTGTAGGACCTCGTAAGTGTCGGGGTGGTGGTAGGGGGACCCTGGTGGGGGCATATATACTGCACAGAGATAGATGTCCTGCTGGCCGCTGAGGATGGAGCTGCTTATTTTTATCCATATGTGATTAGTTCCACGTTTGGTAGCTTTTACGTGTTCTTTGAGCTCCTCCTTGTACCATATTAGTATGCCTCCTGAGTGGCGGCCATGTTTGGTGGTCTTATTTTTCTGGGCGGGCACTGAGAATTCCTTGTAGCCCATGGGTGTTAGGGACTCGTCATCTGCCCGGGTCCATGTCTCTAGGAGGATTTGAATGTCTATGTTTTTTAGTCTGTCTATGAAGTCTGGATCTTTTGGGTTAGATCTATAGGCTGAGGCGTTCAGCCCTTGTATGTTCCAACTACTGATAGTTAGTGATTTCATCTTCAGTGTGTAAACCTTGTAATGAGCTGTCCTGCAGAGGACGGGCTGGGTTCTTGGTTGGTTGCAGTGTGGCCAGGTATTGGTTTATGTGCATTGCTGTTGTGGCCATTGTAGTGACCGCATGCTCTATTCTCTTTATTGTCTCTATGTCGGTGCTCTGGGTTGCTCTGGTTGGCTTTTTCTTGATAGGTGGCATCTTTGGGGGGTTCTGTCTTGGATATTGGCGGTTGTCGGGTATTATTTCCATGGTTCTTTGTCTTGTTTGTTGTCTAGGCCCGGGGGCTCTGTTGAGCACTAAGTCTTTGAATTCCTTCGCTAGGAGGCTGACGCCATGTTTATTGAGGTGTTTGTCATCATATAGGTGACGCTTATCTATGGAGGGGTGTTGTGCCAGGGTGATGCCTGATGTTTGTCTGATTCTGGTCGCCAGCTCTTTGTTGATCCCCATGATGGTAGCTTCAGAGATGTCTTCTGGTGGGAGCAGAGATGACAGGATGATACTACTGTCTGGGAACTGTTGCTTTGCTTTCTCTGCTAGTTGGACCAGTTGGCCCGCTGTCTGTTGGGGCTGGTCAGAGAGATCTTCTGTGCCTGTGTGTATGACCATGTGTTTCGGGGTAGTGAAGAAAGGCTTGCAAATGACGGTATTGGCTTTTTCAATGGTTGGGCTGTGGATTTTCTTGACTCTTTGCCGTGGGAAGAGCTTTCTTGTATTAATGTACTTGCCATTGGAGTCTATGATCAGGACTATATCTGGGTTTGAGGTTCTCGTTGTTTGGGTTCTCTCTGGCTCTATGTCTGGGGTGATGGGCAGTTCTGGGCTTTCTTGTAATGTGTGAGGCATTTCTGGCTTATTGATACCTTGATCAGTCTGTTGTGTTTTCTTCCCCCTCTTCCTTAGATCTTATCTCTTGTGTCTGTAGTTTCAGGCCTGATAACTCTTCCTTTAGATCTGTGATTTCTTGTAGGCACTGCGTCATTTTATCCCACAGCTTGACACTCTCTTGCTGGCAGGCTGCTATCTCTTTTCTCAGATTTGTGTTTTCCTGGATAAGTTTGTGGATGGCTTTTGTGTCGCCATTTGTGCTGGACAGTTCGTTGACATTACAGTTTCTGTTATAATTGTGTTTATAGATAGTAAAATCTCTCTCCAGCCGGGATACAGTCTCTGTGAGGGACTCTAGTGAGAGGTGTGAGGAGTCGGGGGAGGGCTTGCTGGCTTGTGTACTGGCAGTGTTGGGGGATGTCACGGGTAATTCACCTGAGTCAGTGGGTGATCCTGTGTCTGTGCCCCTTTTTAGTTGTGCCTGATTCTTGATTTCTGGGAATTTTTCTATATATTGGTGAAGCCTATCTTCTCTTCCTTGGGTCATTAAAGTCCCATTATTAAAAATGGTTGTTGTGAGAATCACTTCGCCGGCCCCTTGTGGGTTTTTTATTCTGATTGTTATTTTGCCTGTATCCGCCTCTTCTGTTGTTGTACTCTTGTAGCAGTCACATATTGCATGCTGCCAGGCTCTTATATAATCGGTGTGCATAATGAGGTTAGTCATTCTTTGGTTTGATGTGTAGTCAGCAAACAGGGTCTCAGCATGGGCTTTGAGGAGATCTTTCTTTGCATTTTTCTTTTCATTGGCACTCATGTTATCAGGGTATGTAATCTGTAGAGTGGCCTGCCCCCCGCTGTGTACAGAGACAGTGCTCTTCGCATAACAGTCAATGTCCTCATTCTCTGTGGCCATTTTCACACCTTCTGGGATGCCTGACCCCCTGCTGTGCTGGGACCTTGTCCTAGGTTCTATGGAGCTCATACTAGGTTCATCTAAGAATTCCATATTATAATCTCCCAGGTTCCCAAAATCTGAGGGTGTCCCCGATTTCCTTATTTCTGAGGGATAATCTACTTGCTTATGGGATTAGCCAAGTGATGGCCCTACCTTCTGTGATGTGGGATCCTGGGGTCAGATGTGATGTTCCTGTTGCATTCAGCCAGTCTGAGGTCTGTAGGAATCTTCTCTTGTATTTTAAAATCTTTTTCTGTTCTTATTTCATTTTTCTCTTGGGATGTTTTTAGTCTCGCTTAGTTATGTCTTCCATGGAGCCGATATTTCCTGGTTTTCGTCTTGCAGGTAGCTCAATTACAAGGTTTTACTTTGATGAAAGTCAGGAGCTCATGTTGGGAGATGCTTACACTTCAGTAACTCTGCTGCTATAAGTACACACACCCCTGTATATACCTCACTATATGTACACACACCCCTGTATATACCTCACTCTATGTACACACACCCCTGTATATACCTCACTATATGTACACACACTCCTGTATATACCTCACTATATCTATACACACCCCTGTATATACCTCGCTATATGTACACACCCCTGTATATACCTCACTATATGTACACACACCCCTGTATATACCTCACTATATGTACACACTCCTGTATATACCTCACTATATGTACACACCCCTGTATATACCTCACTATATGTACACACACCCCTGTATATACCTCACTCTATGTACACACACCCCTGTATATACCTCACTATATGTACACACACTCCTGTATATACCTCACTATATCTATACACACCCCTGTATATACCTCGCTATATGTACACACCCCTGTATATACCTCACTATATGTACACACACCCCTGTATATACCTGTATATAAGAATTGTCCTGCTGAAAGGCAAAAAGGCCAGTGGCCCTGACGGCATCCTACCAGAGATGATCAAATACAGCCCTCCAGCAATACACGCGGCACTGGCAAAGCTATTCACCCTCGTGCTCAATGCTGGACACTTCCCCGAAGACTGGAACAAAGGCCTCATAACCCCCATCTACAAGAATGGGGACCAATATGACCCCAACAACTACAGAGGGATCTGCGTCAGCAGCACATAGCTAGGGAAACTGTACAACAGCATCATCAATAACAGAATCCTCACCTTCCTCACACAACACGGGGTCCTCAGCAAGAGCCAAGCAGGGTTCATGCCAAACCACCGCACCACAGACCATATCTACACCCTGCACAGCCTCATCAAGACGCACGTCCACAACACCAGAAGAGGCAAGATATTCGCCTGCTTCGTGGACTTTAAGAAGGCGTTTGATTCAGTATGGCACCCAGGCCTACTCCTAAAACTCCTAGAGAGTGGAATAGGAGGAAGAACGTACGACGTCATCAAGAGCTCCTACACCGGAAACCAGTGCAGTGTGAAGGTGAATGGGAAAAGGACCGCATACTTCCAACAGGCCCGAGGGGTCAGACAAGGCTGTAGCCTGAGCCCAACGCTCTTCAACATCTATATCAATGAACTGGCTACAGCCCTGGAGGCCTCACCAACCCCAGGCCTCACCCTGAACAATCGAGAGGTGAAGTTCCTGCTATACGCCGATGACCTCCTACTCCTGGCCCCCACCGAGAAAGACCTCCAAGAAAGCCTGTCAGTGCTGGAAAAATTCAGCACCACATGGGCCCTACCCATCAACCAGAAGAAGACCAAAGTCATGGTATTTCAGAAGAAGGGCCACAATAAAGCCTCCACCACCCCACAATTCACACTGAACGGCTCCACACTGGAGAAAACCAACAACTACACCGACCTGGGGCTGGAGCTCAGCCAATCAGGAAGCTTCAAAGCAGCAATAGAAACCCTGAAAGCAAAAGCCTGCAGAACCTTCTACGCCATCAGAAGACAACTGTACCACCTCAAACCACCGGTGAGGGTCTGGCTGAAGATATTTGACGCTGTCATCTCCCCGATCCTTCTCTATGGCAGTGAGGTTTGGGGCCCAGCCACCTACCCAGACCAGTCAAGGTGGGATTCCAGCCCAACAGAGAACTTCCACCTGGAGTTCTGCAAATACCTGCTCCATGTCCATCGCAACACCACCAACATGGCCTGCAGGGCAGAGCTAGGCAGACTCCCCCTATGGCTCACCATACAGAAGAGGGCGCTAGCTTTCCAGGCACACATCCAGGGGAGCGACTCCTACCACCACCAAGCCTGGCTAAGCCACCTGAGCAAACCAGACATTCACCAACCAAACAGCAGCCAACCACCAAACCAAAAACACCAACAGATGATAACCAAGGCCGAAATAAAGGCGACCACAGAGGCAAACAGAGAGCGGTACATTGAAGAATGGAGAAACGAAATAAATAACTCCAAGAAACTCACCAATGTGTACCAATCCCTACAAAGGGACTACACCATGGCCACCTACCTGGAGAGAATACGCCACCCCAAGCACAGACAGACCCTGAGCCGGTACAGACTGAGCGCCCACAACCTAGAGATAGAGACGGGGCGATACAGACAGACGTACAAGCCACGGGAGAAGAGACTGTGCCAGCACTGTGACCAGGGGGTCCTAGAAGACCAGACCCACTTCCTGCTACACTGCACCAAATACTCAGCTGTGAGGGACGTCTACTAGCAAAGACTCTCTGCCCACATCCCAGACTGGGAGAAGAGGAAACTCTACATCCTACTGGGAGAAGAAGAGGCCACTGTGGAGATCGCTGCCCAATACGTGTCCAGCTGTCACCAAACAAGAGGAAGATGAGACTCCACGGACTGTTATATTTATCCCAATACACCTGCCCCACCCCACCCCCCCTCTGGGGCTCAGTGGTCAGCAGTGTTATATTGCAGTGCTGGGGCTCAGTGGTCAGCAGTGTTATATTGCAGTGCTGGGGCTCAGTGGTCAGCAGTGTTATATTGCAGTGCAGTGGCTCAGTGGTCAGCAGTGTTATATTGCAGTGCAGTGGCTCAGTGGTCAGCAGTGTTATATTGCAGTGCAGTGGCTCAGTGGTCAGCAGTGTTATATTGCAGTGCAGTGGCTCAGTGGTCAGCAGTGTTATATTGCAGTGGCTCAGTGGTCAGCAGTGCTGGGGCTCTGGATTTGCACCCTGCGGGATATGTTAGTGCTATAACCTCTCTCCTCTCACTGCAGGTCCTTTCTTGGCAGAGAATGATCGGTGTCCTGCAGAGATCCCAGGTAAGTGCTTGTGGGGAAGGGGGCGCTGATGAGTCTACAGTGGTCAGGGTGCCTGTGGAGATTCATTACAGCATGACCAGTAGACAGGTCTCAGTGCTGACCTCTGGTGTAATGACCAGTAGATGGGTCTCAGTGCTGACCTCTGGTCCTGGTGTAATGACCAGTAGACAGGTCTCAGTGCTGACCTCTGGTATAATGACCAGTAGACAGGTCTCAGTGCTGACCTCTGGTATAATGACCAGTAGACAGGTCTCAGTGCTGACCTCTGGTCCTGGTGTAATGACCAGTAGACAGGTCTCAGTGCTGACCTCTGGTGTAATGACCAGTAGACAGGTCTCAGTGCTGACCTCTGGTGTAATGACCAGTAGACAGGTCTCAGTGCTGACCTCTGGTATAATGACCAGTAGACAGGTCTCAGTGCTGACCTCTGGTGTAATGACCAGTAGACAGGTCTCAGTGCTGACCTCTGGTCCTGGTGTAATGACCAGTAGACAGGTCTCAGTGCTGACCTCTGGTGTAATGACCAGTAGACAGGTCTCAGTGCTGACCTCTGGTGTAATGACCAGTAGACAGGTCTCAGTGCTGACCTCTGGTCCTGGTGTAATGACCAGTAGACAGGTCTCAGTGCTGACCTCTGGTGTAATGACCAGTAGACAGGTCTCAGTGCTGACCTCTGGTCCTGGTGTAATGACCAGTAGACAGGTCTCAGTGCTGACCTCTGGTGTAATGACCAGTAGACAGGTCTCAGTGCTGACCTCTGGTGTAATGACCAGTAGACAGGTCTCAGTGCTGACCTCTGGTATAATGACCAGTAGACAGGTCTCAGTGCTGACCTCTGGTCCTGGTGTAATGACCAGTAGACAGGTCTCAGTGCTGACCTCTGGTGTAATGACCAGTAGACAGGTCTCAGTGCTGACCTCTGGTATAATGACCAGTAGACAGGTCTCAGTGCTGACCTCTGGTCCTGGTATAATGACCAGTAGACAGGTCTCAGTGCTGACCTCTGGTGTAATGACCAGTAGACAGGTCTCAGTGCTGACCTCTGGTGTAATGACCAGTAGACAGGTCTCAGTGCTGACCTCTGGTATAATGACCAGTAGACAGGTCTCAGTGCTGACCTCTGGTGTAATGACCAGTAGACAGGTCTCAGTGCTGACCTCTGGTATAATGACCAGTAGACAGGTCTCAGTGCTGACCTCTGGTCCTGGTGTAATGACCAGTAGACAGGTCTCAGCGCTGACCTCTGGTCCTGGTGTAATGACCAGTAGACAGGTCTCAGTGCTGACCTCTGGTGTAATGACCAGTAGACAGGTCTCAGTGCTGACCTCTGGTGTAATGACCAGTAGACAGGTCTCAGTGCTGACCTCTGGTATAATGACCAGTAGACAGGTCTCAGTGCTGACCTCTGGTGTAATGACCAGTAGACAGGTCTCAGTGCTGACCTCTGGTCCTGGTGTAATGACCAGTAGACAGGTCTCAGTGCTGACCTCTGGTGTAATGACCAGTAGACAGGTCTCAGTGCTGACCTCTGGTGTAATGACCAGTAGACAGGTCTCAGTGCTGACCTCTGGTGTAATGACCAGTAGACAGGTCTCAGTGCTGACCTCTGGTGTAATGACCAGTAGACAGGTCTCAGTGCTGACCTCTGGTATAATGACCAGTAGACAGGTCTCAGTGCTGACCTCTGGTCCTGGTGTAATGACCAGTAGACAGGTCTCAGTGCTGACCTCTGGTGTAATGACCAGTAGACAGGTCTCAGTGCTGACCTCTGGTATAATGACCAGTAGACAGGTCTCAGTGCTGACCTCTGGTCCTGGTATAATGACCAGTAGACAGGTCTCAGTGCTGACCTCTGGTGTAATGACCAGTAGACAGGTCTCAGTGCTGACCTCTGGTGTAATGACCAGTAGACAGGTCTCAGTGCTGACCTCTGGTGTAATGACCAGTAGACAGGTCTCAGTGCTGACCTCTGGTGTAATGACCAGTAGACAGGTCTCAGTGCTGACCTCTGGTATAATGACCAGTAGACAGGTCTCAGTGCTGACCTCTGGTATAATGACCAGTAGACAGGTCTCAGTGCTGACCTCTGGTGTAATGACCAGTAGACAGGTCTCAGTGCTGACCTCTGGTCCTGGTGTAATGACCAGTAGACAGGTCTCAGTGCTGACCTCTGGTCCTGGTGTAATGACCAGTAGACAGGTCTCAGTGCTGACCTCTGGTCCTGGTGTAATGACCAGTAGACAGGTCTCAGTGCTGACCTCTGGTGTAATGACCAGTAGACAGGTCTCAGTGCTGACCTCTGTTCCTGGTATAATGACCAGTAGACAGGTCTCAGTGCTGACCTCTGGTGTAATGACCAGTAGACAGGTCTCAGTGCTGACCTCTGGTCCTGGTGTAATGACCAGTAGACAGGTCTCAGTGCTGACCTCTGGTCCTGGTGTAATGACCAGTAGACAGGTCTCAGTGCTGACCTCTGGTGTAATGACCAGTAGACAGGTCTCAGTGCTGACCTCTGGTGTAATGACCAGTAGACAGGTCTCAGTGCTGACCTCTGGTGTAATGACCAGTAGACAGGTCTCAGTGCTGACCTCTGGTGTAATGACCAGTAGACAGGTCTCAGTGCTGACCTCTGGTATAATGACCAGTAGACAGGTCTCAGTGCTGACCTCTGGTCCTGGTGTAATGACCAGTAGACAGGTCTCAGTGCTGACCTCTGGTATAATGACCAGTAGACAGGTCTCAGTGCTGACCTCTGGTGTAATGACCAGTAGACAGGTCTCAGTGCTGACCTCTGGTGTAATGACCAGTAGACAGGTCTCAGTGCTGACCTCTGGTCCTGGTGTAATGACCAGTAGACAGGTCTCAGTGCTGACCTCTGGTGTAATGACCAGTAGACAGGTCTCAGTGCTGACCTCTGGTGTAATGACCAGTAGATGGGTCTCAGTGCTGACCTCTGGTGTAATGACCAGTAGACAGGTCTCAGTGCTGACCTCTGGTATAATGACCAGTAGACAGGTCTCAGTGCTGACCTCTGGTGTAATGACCAGTAGACAGGTCTCAGTGCTGACCTCTGGTCCTGGTGTAATGACCAGTAGACAGGTCTCAGTGCTGACCTCTGGTGTAATGACCAGTAGACAGGTCTCAGTGCTGACCTCTGGTGTAATGACCAGTAGACAGGTCTCAGTGCTGACCTCTGGTATAATGACCAGTAGACAGGTCTCAGTGCTGACCTCTGGTGTAATGACCAGTAGACAGGTCTCAGTGCTGACCTCTGGTGTAATGACCAGTAGACAGGTCTCAGTGCTGACCTCTGGTCCTGGTATAATGACCAGTAGACAGGTCTCAGTGCTGACCTCTGGTATAATGACCAGTAGACAGGTCTCAGTGCTGACCTCTGGTCCTGGTGTAATGACCAGTAGACAGGTCTCAGCGCTGACCTCTGGTCCTGGTGTAATGACCAGTAGACAGGTCTCAGTGCTGACCTCTGGTGTAATGACCAGTAGACAGGTCTCAGTGCTGACCTCTGGTATAATGACCAGTAGACAGGTCTCAGTGCTGACCTCTGGTGTAATGACCAGTAGACAGGTCTCAGTGCTGACCTCTGGTGTAATGACCAGTAGACAGGTCTCAGTGCTGACCTCTGGTCCTGGTATAATGACCAGTAGACAGGTCTCAGTGCTGACCTCTGGTGTAATGACCAGTAGACAGGTCTCAGTGCTGACCTCTGGTGTAATGACCAGTAGATGGGTCTCAGTGCTGACCTCTGGTGTAATGACCAGTAGACAGGTCTCAGTGCTGACCTCTGGTGTAATGACCAGTAGATGGGTCTCAGTGCTGACCTCTGGTGTAATGACCAGTAGACAGGTCTCAGTGCTGACCTCTGGTATAATGACCAGTAGACAGGTCTCAGTGCTGACCTCTGGTGTAATGACCAGTAGACAGGTCTCAGTGCTGACCTCTGGTATAATGACCAGTAGACAGGTCTCAGTGCTGACCTCTGGTCCTGGTATAATGACCAGTAGACAGGTCTCAGTGCTGACCTCTGGTGTAATGACCAGTAGATGGGTCTCAGTGCTGACCTCTGGTATAATGACCAGTAGACAGGTCTCAGTGCTGACCTCTGGTGTAATGACCAGTAGACAGGTCTCAGTGCTGACCTCTGGTGTAATGACCAGTAGACAGGTCTCAGTGCTGACCTCTGGTGTAATGACCAGTAGACCGGTCTCCATGCTCTTCTCTCATATAGCTGGACATAGGTCCCTGACCACACGTCAGTATGGATTCTATAGGTGACTATACGTTTCTTCGTCCACTGTTCCGCTCTGACTTTTTGGTTTTTCTCAGTTTTTCTGTTACCATGTCCGGACCACTGACTGAGAAGAGTCCGGTGTCCGCGCTGACCCTCAGCCTCCTCACCTCTCACAACGACCTCCTGTCTTCCAAGAGTCGCCAGATCTATGCCCACACTGACCTGCAGAGCGCCATGGGGTTAGTCAACACCGAGCTGGGATGCAGCGCTCCCTCAGACCGCACCAACCCAAAATGGCTGAAAGAAGGGCAGAACCAGCTACGTAAGGCGGCCGAGCACGAGAAGGAGGATCAGAATTGTAACCCCGATCCGGAACGTCTCAACAAGGACTGGACCAACCGCAACCAAGAGAAAGACCAGAAGCGAAGCCAAGAACTGGAGGTGTCCACTCTCAACTGTGTGAACCGCAGCAGCATGAACCAGTCCCCTCCGCTGCTCATCCAGGACGGCGAGGATGACGATGATGATCTGACTCCGGCCCAGAGCGAGGTCACTGACCCCATTACTACTGAGACCTCCGAGCTTAGTTCTGAGGTTGTGCAGGACAATGGCAGGGGCAGGGAGACCGGGCGCAGTGCCAGCCTCTTGTTCGGCATGAGAAATACTGGTGGAAGTGATGAGGACTCCAGTTGGGCCACACTTTCCCAAGGAAGCCCGTCCTATGGCTCCCCCGATGACACGGGTAAGACGCTAGCTATGTATGGTGCGTAGTGTATGGAGGAGCGCGGCTCATGTAACGTATCTGCTGGCTCTTCTAGATTGCTTCTGGCCACGGAACTCTCTGGACACCGACTCCGATCTGCCCTCGGGGTGGATGCGGGTTCAGGACACCTCAGGAACCTACTACTGGCATGTACCCACTGGCACCACACAATGGGAACCACCATCAGATCTGGGAGGCGGGGAGCCCAAGATGTATTCTCCTTCTACCGAGCAGACCCCCACCGAGGAGGAGGAGGAGGTACAGGCCAGACGTAACGTATACATTATACAGTCACGTGACGTATGTGGCAGCAACTAACTGGAGATGTCTCTTCATTGTCTGCAGGAGATATCACAGGAGGAGACGTCAGAAGCCAGGAACCTCCAAGATGTCACCCTGCACATCAACACCCTGAATCTCAGGTCAGAGACGTGGGGTCTGTGTATGTGGGGTCACTCCGTGTCTCCTTGTGTTAGGGGTCACTCCATGGTCACTCTCCTTGTGTTAGGGTCGCCCTCTTTTGGGGTGCTTGTATCTCTGGTTTGGGGGGGGGGGGTAGATTGGGAAGTTGTGACGTTATTAATGATCTGACTCCTCCACAGCTCTGCTCAGTCCTCAGAAGAGGAGAAGGGGCCCCTCCTGATCTCCGACTCGGGGCCACAGGTAAGGGGGTCACAGGAGCCGCTCCGTGTAGTCTTGTGTTGTGAGGTCTTTTGGTCTGATCCTTACACTGGTTGTCTCCTACAGAGGTTCCCGGTTTGCTCCTTGGGTTGGGTGGAGATGACAGAGGAGGACTTGGCACCGGGGAGGAGCAGCGTGGCGGTGAATAGCTGCATCCGACAACTGTCTCTGCACAACCAGTGCCTGACACCGGTACGTCCCCTCCTCCACACCCACACATCCCAGCAAAGACCCCCGTCCCAGTTTGGTTCAACCCAGTCTGATCTGACCCCGATGAATGCGCCATACTGTACACCTGGGGGATAGCTCAGGGTCTCCTCATCCCCCCCCCCCCCCCCATACTGTACACCTGGGGATAGCTCAGGGTCTTCTCATCCCCCCCCCCCCCCCATATACTGTACACCTGGGGGATAGCTCAAGGTCTTCTCACCCCCCTGTACTCCCTATACTGTACACCTGGGGATAGCTCAGGGTCTCCTCACCCCCCCCCATATACTGTACACCTGGGGGGATAGCTCAGGGTCTTCTCACCCCCCTGTACTCCCTATACTGTACACCTGGGGATAGCTCAGGGTCTCCTCACCCCCCCCCCCCATATACTGTACACCTGGGGGATAGCTCCGGGTCTCCTCACCCCCCCCCCCCATATACTGTACACCTGGGGGGATAGCTCAGGGTCTTCTCACCCCCCTGTACTCCCTATACTGTACACCTGGGGGGATAGCTCAGGGTCTTCTCACCCCCCTGTACTCCCTATACTGTACACCTGGTGACAGCTCAGGGTCTCCTCACCCCCCCCCCCCCATACTGTACGCCTGGTGACAGCTCAGGGTCTTCTCACCCCCCTATACTCCCTATACTGTACACCTGGGGGGATAGCTCAGGGTCTTCTCACCCCCCTGTACTCCCTATACTGTACACCTGGGGATAGCTCAGGGTCTCCTCACCCCCCCCCCCCCCCCCCATATACTGTACACCTGGGGGGATAGCTCAGGGTCTTCTCACCCCCCTGTACTCCCTATACTGTACACCTGGTGACAGCTCAGGGTCTCCTCACCCCCCCCCCCCATACTGTACGCCTGGTGACAGCTCAGGGTCTTCTCACCCCCCTATACTCCCTATACTGTACACCTGGGGATAGCTCAGGGTCTTCTCACCCCCCTATACTCCCTATACTGTACACCTGGGGGGATAGCTCAGGGTCTTCTCGCCCCCCTATACTCCCTATACTGTACACCTGGGGATAGCTCAGGGTCTTCTCACCCCCCTATACTCCCTATACTGTACACCTGGGGGGATAGCTCAGGGTCTTCTCACCCCCCTATACTCCCTATACTGTACACCTGGGGATAGCTCAGGGTCTTCTCACCCCCCTATACTCCCTATACTGTACACCTGGGGATAGCTCAGGGTCTTCTCACCCCCCTATACTCCCTATACTGTACACCTGGGGATAGCTCAGGGTCTTCTCGCCCCCCTATACTCCCTATACTGTACACCTGGTGACAGCTCAGGGTCTTCTCGCCCCCCTATACTCCCTATACTGTACACCTGGGGATAGCTCAGGGTCCAGCCTGAGGTCTCCCCCCCCTCCCCCCCATACTATGCACGTAGGGGTAGTATAATATATGTAATATTATGTCTTATAGGGGAAGGATATGCTGCTGGTGTTGGACGATGACTCTCTGAAACTCTACGACTCGTGCGGTCAGACACTGCTGCACTCACAGCCCATCGTCAGCATCCGTGTGTGGGGTGTGGGGAGAGATGACGGCAGGTGAGGCCCCCGGCCCCCCGGCCCCCGCGCTGCTTCTAACCTCCTGCTTAAACCAGCTCTTTTCTCATGCGTAAACTTCTTCCCTTTTCCTCTTTATTGCACTGCTGCTGATGAACACAGAGAGAGGTATAGTATACAGAGGACCCGTGTAGTATACAGAGGACCCGTGTAGTATACAGAGGACCCGTGTAGTATACAGAGGACCCGTGTAGTATACAGAGGACCCGTGTAGTATACAGAGGACCCGTGTAGTATACAGAGGACCCGTGTAGTATACAGAGGACCCTTATAGTATACAGAGGACCCGTGTAGTATACAGAGGACCCGTGTAGTATACAGAGGACCCGTGTAGTATACAGAGGACCCGTGTAGTATACAGAGGACCCGTGTAGTATACAGAGGACCCGTGTAATATACAGAGGACCCTTATAGTATACAGAAGACCCGTGTAGTATACAGAGGACCCTTATAGTATACAGAGGACCCGTGTAGTATACAGAGGACCCGTGTAGTATACAGAGGACCCGTGTAGTATACAGAGGACCCGTGTAGTATACAGAGGACCCGTGTAGTATACAGAGGACCCGTGTAGTATACAGAGGACCCTTCTAGTATACAGAGGACCTGTGTAGTATACAGAGGACCCTTATGGTATACCGAGGACCCGTGTAGTATACAGAGGACCCGTGTAGTATACAGAGGACCCGTGTAGTATACAGAGGACCCGTGTAGTATACAGAGGACCCTTATAGTATACAGAGGACCCGTGTAGTATACAGAGGACCCGTGTAGTATACAGAGGACCCGTGTAGTATACAGAGGACCCGTGTAGTATACAGAGGACACTTATAGTATACAGAAGACCCGTGTAGTATACAGAGGACCCTTATAGTATACAGAGGACACGTGTAGTATACAGAGGACCCGTGTAGTATACAGAGGACCCTTATAGTATACAGAGGACCCGTGTAGTATACAGAGGACCCGTGTAGTATACAGAGGACCCGTGTAGTATACAGAGGACCCTTCTAGTATACAGAGGACCTGTGTAGTATACAGAGGACCCTTATGGTATACCGAGGACCCGTGTAGTATACAGAGGACCCGTGTAGTATACAGAGGACCCGTGTAGTATACAGAGGACCCGTGTAGTATACAGAGGACCCGTGTAGTATACAGAGGACCCTTCTAGTATACAGAGGACCTGTGTAGTATACAGAGGACCCTTATGGTATACCGAGGACCCGTGTAGTATACAGAGGACCGCTGTAGTATACAGAGGACACATGTAGTATACAAAGGACCCGTGTAGTATACAGAGCACCCTTATAGTATACAGAGGACCCCTATAGTATACAGAGGACCCGTGTAGTATACAGAGGACCCGTGTAGTATACAGAGGACCCGTGTAGTATACAGAGGACCGCTATAGTATACAGAGGACACATGTAGTATACCGAGGACCCGTGTAGTATACAGAGGACCCTTATAGTATACAGAGGACCCGTGTAGTATACAGAGGACCCTTATAGTATACAGAGGACCCGTGTAGTATACAGAGGACCCGTGTAGTATACAGAGGACCCTTATAGTATACAGAAGACCCGTGTAGTATACAGAGGACCCTTATAGTATACAGAGGACCCGTGTAGTATACAGAGGACCCGTGTAGTATACAGAGGACCGCTATAGTATACAGAGGACCCTTATAGTATACAGAGGACCCTTATGGTATACAGAGGACCCGTGTAGTATACAGAGGACCCTTATAGTATACAGAGGACCCGTGTAGTATACAGAGGACCCGTGTAGTATACAGAGGACCCGTGTAGTATACAGAGGACCCGTGTAGTATACAGAGGACCCGTGTAGTATACAGAGGACCCGTGTAGTATACAGAGGACCCTTATAGTATACAGAGGACCCGTGTAGTATACAGAGGACCGCTATAGTATACAGAGGACCCTTATGGTATACAGAGGACCCGTGTAGTATACAGAGGACCCTTCTAGTATACAGAGGACCTGTGTAGTATACAGAGGACCCGTGTAGTATACAGAGGACACATGTAGTATACAAAGGACCCGTGTAGTATACAGAGCACCCTTATAGTATACAGAGGACCCCTATAGTATACAGAGGACCCGTGTAGTATACAGAGGACCCGTGTAGTATACAGAGGACCCGTGTAGTATACAGAGGACCCGTGTAGTATACAGAGGACCCGTGTAGTATACAGAGGACCCTTATAGTATACAGAAGACCCGTGTAGTATACAGAGGACCCTTATAGTATACAGAGGACCCGTGTAGTATACAGAGGACCGCTATAGTATACAGAGGACACATGTAGTATACCGAGGACCCGTGTAGTATACAGAGGACCCTTATAGTATACAGAGGACCCGTGTAGTATACAGAGGACCCGTGTAGTATACAGAGGACCCTTATAGTATACAGAAGACCCGTGTAGTATACAGAGGACCCTTATAGTATACAGAGGACCCGTGTAGTATACAGAGGACCCGTGTAGTATACAGAGGACCCGTGTAGTATACAGAGGACCCGTGTAGTATACAGAGGACCCGTGTAGTATACAGAGGACTGCTATAGTATACAGAGGACCCTTATAGTATACAGAGGACCCGTGTAGTATACAGAGGACCCTTCTAGTATACAGAGGACCTGTGTAGTATACAGAGGACCCTTATGGTATACCGAGGACCCGTGTAGTATACAGAGGACCCGTGTAGTATACAGAGGACACATGTAGTAAACAAAGGACCCGTGTAGTATACAGAGCACCCTTATAGTATACAGAGGACCCCTATAGTATACAGAGGACCCGTGTAGTATACAGAGGACCCGTGTAGTATACAGAGGACCCTTATAGTATACAGAAGACCCGTGTAGTATACAGAGGACCCTTATAGTATACAGAGGACCCGTGTAGTATACAGAGGACCGCTATAGTATACAGAGGACACATGTAGTATACCGAGGACCCGTGTAGTATACAGAGGACCCTTATAGTATACAGAGGACCCGTGTAGTATACAGAGGACCCGTGTAGTATACAGAGGACCCTTATAGTATACAGAAGACCCGTGTAGTATACAGAGGACCCTTATAGTATACAGAGGACCCGTGTAGTATACAGAGGACCGCTATAGTATACAGAGGACCCTTATAGTATACAGAGGACCCTTATGGTATACAGAGGACCCGTGTAGTATACAGAGGACCCTTCTAGTATACAGAGGACCTGTGTAGTATACAGAGGACCCTTATGGTATACCGAGGACCCGTGTAGTATACAGAGGACCCGTGTAGTATACAGAGAACACGTGTAGTATACAAAGGACCCGTGTAGTATACAGAGGACCCGTGTAGTATACAGAGCACCCTTATAGTATACAGAGGACCCCTATAGTATACAGAGGACCCGTGTAGTATACAGAGGACCGTGTAGTATACAGAGGACACGTGTAGTATACCGAGGACCCGTGTAGTATACAGAGGACCCGTGTAGTATACCGAGGACCCGTGTAGTATACAGAGGACCCGTGTAGTATACAGAGGACCCGTGTAGTATACAGAGGACCCGTGTAGTATACAGAGGACACATGTAGTATACCGAGGACCCGTGTAGTATACAGAGGACCCCTATAGTATACAGAGGACCCGTGTAGTATACAGAGGACCAGTGTAGTATACAGAGGACCCGTGTAGTATACAGAGGACCCGTGTAGTATACAGAGGACCCTTATAGTATACAGAGGACCCGTGTAGTATACAGAGGACCGCTATAGTATACAGAGGACCCTTATAGTATACAGAGGACCCTTATGGTATACAGAGGACCCGTGTAGTATACAGAGGACCTGTGTAGTATACAGAGGACCCTTATGGTATACCGAGGACCCGTGTAGTATACAGAGGACCCGTGTAGTATACAGAGGACACATGTAGTATACAAAGGACCCGTGTAGTATACAGAGGACCCTTATAGTATACAGAGGACCCCTATAGTATACAGAGGACCCGTGTAGTATACAGAGGACCCGTGTAGTATACAGAGGACCCGTGTAGTATACAGAGGACCCTTATAGTATACAGAAGACCCGTGTAGTATACAGAGGACCCTTATAGTATACAGAGGACCCGTGTAGTATACAGAGGACCCCTATAGTATACAGAGGACCCTTATAGTATACAGAGGACCCTTATGGTATACAGAGGACCCGTGTAGTATACAGAGGACCCTTCTAGTATACAGAGGACCTGTGTAGTATACAGAGGACCCTTATGGTATACAGAGGACCCGTGTAGTATACAGAGGACACATGTAGTATACAAAGGACCCGTGTAGTATACAGAGGACCCGTGTAGTATACAGAGCACCCTTATAGTATACAGAGGACCCCTATAGTATACAGAGGACCCGTGTAGTATACAGAGGACCCGTGTAGTATACAGAGGACCCTTATAGTATACAGAGGACCCGTGTAGTATACAGAGGACCGCTATAGTATACAGAGGACACATGTAGTATACCGAGGACCCGTGTAGTATACAGAGGACCCTTATAGTATACAGAGGACCCGTGTAGTATACAGAGGACCCGTGTAGTATACAGAGGACCCTTATAGTATACAGAAGACCCGTGTAGTATACAGAGGACCCTTATAGTATACAGAGGACCCGTGTAGTATACAGAGGACCGCTATAGTATACAGAGGACCCTTATGGTATACAGAGGACCCGTGTAGTATACAGAGGACCCTTCTAGTATACAGAGGACCTGTGTAGTATAGAGAGGACCCTTATGGTATACCGAGGACCCGTGTAGTATACAGAGGACCCGTGTAGTATACAGAGGACACATGTAGTATACAAAGGACCCGTGTAGTATACAGAGGACACGTGTAGTATACAAAGGACCCGTGTAGTATACAGAGGACCCGTGTAGTATACAGAGGACCCTTATAGTATACAGAGGACCCCTATAGTATACAGAGGACCCGTGTAGTATACAGAGGACCCGTGTAGTATACAGAGGACCCGTGTAGTATACAGAGGACACATGTAGTATACCGAGGACCCGTGTAGTATACAGAGGACCCGTGTAGTATACAGAGGACACGTGTAGTATACAAAGGACCCGTGTAGTATACAGAGGACCCGTGTAGTATACAGAGCACCCTTATAGTATACAGAGGACCCCTATAGTATACAGAGGACCCGTGTAGTATACAGAGGACCCGTGTAGTATACAGAGGACACATGTGTATACCGAGGACCCGTGTAGTATACAGAGGACCCGTGTAGTATACCGAGGACCCGTGTAGTATACAGAGGACCCGTGTAGTATACAGAGGACACATGTAGTATACCGAGGACCCGTGTAGTATACAGAGGACCCTTATAGTATACAGAGGACCCCTATAGTATACAGAGGACCCGTGTAGTATACAGAGGACCCGTGTAGTATACAGAGGACCCGTGTAGTATACAGAGGACACATGTAGTATACCGAGGACCCGTGTAGTATACAGAGGACCCGTGTAGTATACAGAGGACACGTGTAGTATACAAAGGACCCGTGTAGTATACAGAGGACCCGTGTAGTATACAGAGGACCCGTGTAGTATACAGAGGACACATGTAGTATACCGAGGACCCGTGTAGTATACAGAGGACCCTTATAGTATACAGAGGACCTGTGTATTATACTGAGGACCCTTATAGTATACAGAGGACCCTTATAGTATACAGTGGACACGTGTAGTATACAGAGGAGCTTTGTAGTATACAGAGGACCCGTGTAGTATACAGAGGACCTGTGTATTATACTGAGGGCCCTTATAGTATACAGAGGAGCCTTATAGTATACAGAGGACCTGTGTATTATACTGAGGGCCCTTACAGTATACAGAGGACCTTTGTAGTATAGAGAGGACCCGTGCAGTATACAAAGGACCCGAGCAGTATACAGAAGACCTTTATAGTATACAGAGGACCCGTGCAGTATACAGAGGACCCGTGCAGTATACAGAGGACACGTGTAGTATACAGAGGACCCCTATAGTATACAGAGGAGACATATAGTATACAGAGGACCCCTGTAGTATACAGAGGAGACATATAGTATACAGAGGACCCGTGTAGTATACAGAGGACACGTGTAGTATACAGTGGATACGTGTAGTATACAGAGGACCCGTGTAGTATACAGAGGATCCGTGTTGTATACAGAGGACCCGTGTGGTATACAGAGGACCCTTATAGTATACAGTGGACACGTGTAGTATACAGAGGACCCTTATAGTATACAGGGGAGCTTTGTAGTATATAGAGGACCTGTGTATTATACTGAGGGCCCTTATAGTATACAGAGGACCCGTGTGGTATACAGAGGACCCTTATAGTATACAGTGGACACGTGTAGTATACAGAGGACCCTTATAGTATACAGGGGAGCTTTGTAGTATATAGAGGACCTGTGTATTATACTGAGGGCCCTTATAGTATACAGAGGACCCGTGTGGTATACAGAGGACCCTTATAGTATACAGTGGACACGTGTAGTATACAGAGGACCCTTATAGTATACAGGGGAGCTTTGTAGTATATAGAGGACCTGTATATTATACTGAGGGCCCTTATAGTATACAGAGGACCTTTGTAGTATAGAGAGGACCCGTGGGACTCTATAGGGGTGGTGTATAATATTGGGGTGTCTGACATTGCCCCCTCTCATCCTCACCTCAGGGATTTTGCCTACGTAGCTAGAGATAAGCTGACGCAACTGCTGAAGTGTCACGTGTTCCGATGTGAGATGCCGGCCAAGGCTATAGCGACGGGTCTGCACAGCGTCTGCTCCCGGGTAGGTTGTCCGTGTGTGAGGAGCGATGTACAGAGGGTCTGCTGACCCCCCCCCCCCCCCCCCCCCCCACCACCACCACCCGGACCACCATAACTCTCCTATTATCACCTACAGATAATGGCTGAAAGACGAAGCACACGATCCCTGATGGACAGCTTGTTCCTGGACCAGTCCCGGATGGTGGATATCCCTTTCCAAGGTCAGGATCCCTTCCCCTCCCCCACTTCTATTTGGGGTCCTTGTGGTTATGGCAGGGATAAATTCTCCATATAAATATGGCTGCCATATAAATCCCACACTAGTTGCTACTCAGCTTTCCAAGAGTCCTGAAAGGTCACTCTGTCAGATCTGGATGTGGACTGTGAGGCGGCTTTATTGGGAAGTCGAGCCCTTATAGTTGTCAGACCGTATAGAAGTGAATGTCAGGAGACGCCGCAGCGCGTTACTTCTGGATCTCACTCTGGATTCCTTCTGCTTTTTTCCAGTTGAGTTTCCAGCCCCAAAGAATGAACTTGTCCAGCGCTTTCAGGTCTTCTACTTGGGGAACGTTGCGGTCAGTAAACCTGTGGGTAAGTCCTGTCAGGATGCGAGGTGTGAACGGTGACAAGATGGTACTAATCTGACCACATGTCCTAAAGCTCTAGTCCTGGCCCGGGCGGTGATGACCCTGGTGACCAGTCTCTACTAATCTGACCTCATGTCCTAAAGCTCTAGTCCTGGCCCGGGCGGTGATGACCCTGGTGACCAGTCTACTAATTTGACCACATGTCCTAAAGCTCTAAGTCCTGGCCCGGGCGGTGATGACCCTGGTGACCAGTCTCCACTAATCTGACCTTATGTCCAGCCTAAAGCTCCAGTCCTGGCCCGAGAGTTGATAACCCTGGTGACCAGTCTCTACTAATCTGACCACATGTGCTAAAGCTCTAAGTCCTGGCCTGGGCGGTGATGGCCCTGGTGACCAGTCTCTACTAATCTGACCTTATGTTCAGCCTAAAGCTCTAGTCCTGGCCCGGGCGGTGATGACCCTGGTGACCAGTCTCTACTAATCTGACCACATGTGCTAAAGCTCTAAGTCCTGGCCTGGGCGGTGATGACCCTGGTGACCAGTCTCCACTAATCTGACCTTATGTCCAGTCTAAAACTCTAGTCCTGGTCCGGGCGGTGATGACCCTGGCGACCAGTTTACTAATCTGACCACATGTCCTAAAGCTCTAGTCCTGGCCCGGGCAGTGATGACCCTGGTGACCAGTCTCTACTAATCTGACCACATGTGCTAAAGCTCTAGTCCTGGTCCGGGCGGTGATGACCCTGGTGACCAGTCTCTACTAATCTGACCTTATGTCCAGCCTAAAGCTCTAGTCCTGGCCCGGGCAGTGATGACCCTGGTGACCAGTCTCCACTAATCTGACCTTATGTCCAGCCTAAAGCTCTAGTCCTGGCCCGGGCGGTGATGACCCTGGTGACCAGTCTACTAATCTGACCTTATGTCCAGCCTAAAGCTCTAATCCTGGTCCGGGTGGTGATGACCCTGGTGACCAGTCTCCACTAATCTGACCACATGTCCTAAAGCTCTAGTCCTGGCCCAGGCGGTGATGACCCTGGTGACCAGTTTACTAATCTGACCTTATGTCTAGCCTAAAGCTCTAGTCCTGGCCTGGGCGGTGATGACCCTGGTGACCAGTCTACTAATCTGACCTTATGTCCAGCCTAAAGCTCTAATCCTGGTCCGGGCGGTGATGACCCTGGTGACCAGTCTCCACTAATCTGACCACATGTCCTAAAGCTCTAGTCCTGGCCCAGGCGGTGATGACCCTGGTGACCAGTTTACTAATCTGACCTTATGTCTAGCCTAAAGCTCTAGTCCTGGCCTGGGCGGTGATGACCCTGGTGACCAGTCTACACTAATCTGACCTTATGTCCAGCCTAAAGCTCCAGTCCTGGCCCGAGAGTTGATAACCCTGGTGACCAGTCTCTACTAATCTGACCACATGTGCTAAAGCTCTAAGTCCTGGCCCGGGCGGTGATGACCCTGGTGACCAGTCTCCACTAATCTGACCTTATGTCCAGCCTAAAGCTCTAAGTCCTGGCCCGGGCGGTGATGACCCTGGTGACCAGTCTCCACTAATCTTACCTTATGTCCAGTCTAAAACTCTAGTCCTGGTCCGGGCGGTGATGACCCTGGTGACCAGTCTCTACTAATCTGACCTTATGTCCAGCCTAAAGCTCTAGTTCTGGCCTGGGCAGTGATGACCCTGGTGACCAGTCTCTACTAATCTGACCACATGTCCTAAAGCTCTAGTCCTGGCCCGGGCAGTGATGACCCTGGTGACCAGTCTTCACTAATCTGACCTTATGTCCAGCCTAAAGCTCTAGTCCTGGCCTGGGCAGTGATGACCCTGGTGACCAGTCTCCACTAATCTGACCTTATGTCCAGCCTAAAGCTGTAATCCTGGTCCGGGCAGTGATGACCCTGGTGACCAGTCTCCACTAATCTGACCTTATGTCCAGCCTAAAGCTGTAATCCTGGTCCGGGCAGTGATGACCCTGGTGACCAGTCTACTAATCTGACCTTATGTCCAGCCTAAAGCTGTAATCCTGGTCCGGGCGGTGATGACCCTGGTGACCAGTCTCTACTAATCTGACCTTATGTCCAGCCTAAAGCTCTAGTCCTGGCCCGGGCGGTGATGACCCTGGTGACCAGTCTACTAATCTGACCTTATGTCCAGCCTAAAGCTCTAGTCCTGGCCCGGGCGGTGATGACCCTGGTGACCAGTCTACTAATCTGACCTTATGTCCAGCCTAAAGCTCTAGTCTTGGCCCGGGCGGTGATGACCCTGGTGACTAGTCTCTACTAATCTGACCTTATGTCCGGCCTAAAGCTCTAGTCCTGGCCCAGGCAGTGATGACCCTGGTGACTAGTCTGTACTAATCTGACCTTATGTCCAGCCTAAAGCTCTAATCCTGGTCCGGGCAGTGATGACCCTGGTGACTAGTCTCTACTAATCTGACCTTATGTCCAGCCTAAAGCTCTAATCCTGGTCCGGGCAGTGATGACCCTGGTGACCAGTCTCTACTAATCTGACCTTATGTCCAGCCTAAAGCTCTAGTCCTGGCCCGGGCGGTGATGACCCTGGTGACCAGTCTACTAATCTGACCTTATGTCCAGCCTAAAGCTCTAGTCCTGGCCCGGGCGGTGATGACCCTGGTGACCAGTCTACTAATCTGACCTTATGTCCAGCCTAAAGCTCTAGTCCTGGCCCGGGCGGTGATGACCCTGGTGACTAGTCTCTACTAATCTGACCTTATGTCCAGCCTAAAGCTCTAGTCCTGGCCCAGGCAGTGATGACCCTGGTGACTAGTCTGTTCTAATCTGACCTTATGTCCAGCCTAAAGCCCTCCAGTATTTACTCACCATGACAGGGAAGTGATGGGCGGAGCCTGTGGTGGGGGAGGGGCATCACATGGTTGACTCCTCCTTTGTCTCCTCTAGGAATGGACATGATAAACAACACCCTGCAGACGGCGCTGAGCACTGACCGCGCTGGCTGGACGCCTGTCACCGTTAATGTGGCCTCTGCGACTGTGACAGTCTTACATCAGCAGGTAACAGAGACTGCCGTGAGGTGTGAACAGCGGCCTAAGGTTTATGTAGTCCGTGTCCTGTGAGGTGGTGCGGATGTACTGTATACAGTGGATCGCTGCGCTCCTCTGGTGGGGCCGCATAGATCTATCACCTTTCATGCATTTCCTTTCAGACGGAGGAGACGATCAGCGAGTGTCGGGTCAGGTTCTTGTCCTTCATGGGGGTCGGGCGTGACGTCCACACGTTTGCCTTCATCATGGCGGAGGCCCCGGGAATCTTCATCTGTCACATGTTCTGGTGTGAACCCAACGCTGCTCATCTGTCCGAGGCCGTTCAGGCTGCCTGCATGGTAAGAGGGGAGTCTATAGGGGGGTCCGGGGTAGTATATAGGGGAACATGTAATGTATGATTGGTATGAACCTCCATTCCCCCCCCCACCCGCCCCACAGGTAGTGCGGGTCAGGACCTCCAGGACCATATAACCCGAACAGAGTCTGCTAGGATTACAACTCTCACCATTGGCCTCCAGTCCTATATAGGACTGTACTGCTGCTCCTCCCTCTTATATATAT
This sequence comes from Leptodactylus fuscus, assembly GCF_031893055.1. Lineage (NCBI taxonomy): Eukaryota > Metazoa > Chordata > Amphibia > Anura > Leptodactylidae > Leptodactylus > Leptodactylus fuscus. The sequence goes on from NW_027439802.1 coordinate 92,679, forward strand.
ATATATATATATATATATATATATATATATATATATATATATATATATATATATTGTATATGTATATACAGTTAGGGCCAGAAATATTTGGACAGTGACACAAGTTTTGTTATTTTAGCTGTTTACTAAAACATGTTCAGAAATACAATTATATATATATATATATATATATATATATATATATATATATATATAGGCTGAAAGTGCACACTCCCAGCTGCAATATGAGAGTTTCCACATCCAAATCGGAGAAAGGGTTTAGGAATCATAGCTCTGTAATGCATAGCCTCCTCTTTTTCAAGGGACCAAAAGTAATTGGACAATGGACTCTAAGGGCTGCAATTAATTCTGAAGGCGTCTCCCTCGTAAACCTGTAATCAATGAAGTAGTTAAAAGGTCTGGGGTTGATTCCAGGTGTGTGGTTTTGCATTTGGAAGCTGTTGCTGTGACCAGACAACATGCGGTCAATGGAACTCTCAATTGAGGTGAAGCAGAACATCCTGAGGCTGAAAAAAAAAGAAAAAAATCCATCAGAGAGATAGCAGACATGCTTGGAGTAGCAAAATCAACAGTCGGGTACATTCTAAGAAAAAAGGAATTGACTGGTGAGCTTGGGAACTCAAAAAGGCCTGGGCGTCCACGGATGACAACAGTGGTGGATGATCGCCGCATACTTTCTTTGGTCAAGAAGAACCCGTTCACAACATCAACTGAAGTCCAGAACACTCTCAGTGAAGTAGGTGTATCTGTCTCTAAGTCACCAGTAAAGAGAAGACTCCATGAAAGTAAATACAAAGGGTTCACATCTAGATGCAAACCATTCATCAATTCCAAAAATAGACAGGCCAGAGTTACATTTGCTGAAAAACACCTCAAGAAGCCAGCTCAGTTCTGGAAAAGTATTCTATGGACAGATGAGACAAAGATCAACCTGTTCCAGAATGATGGGAAGAAAAAAGTTTGGAGAAGAAAGGGAACGGCACATGATCCAAGGCACAGCACATCCTCTGTAAAACATGGTGGAGGCAACGTGATGGCATGGGCATGCATGGCTTTCAATGGCGGCACTGGGTCACTTGTGTTTATTGATGACATAACAGCAGACAAGAGTAGCCGGATGAATTCTGAAGTGTACCGGGATATACTTTCAGCCCAGATTCAGCCAAATGCTGCCAAGTTGATGGGACGGCGCTTCATAGTACAGATGGACAATGACCCCAAGCATACAGCCAAAGCTACCCAGGAGTTCATGAGTGCAAAAAAGTGGAACATTCTGCAATGGCCAAGTCACTCACCAGATCTTACCCCAATTGAGCATGCATTTCACTTGCTCAAATCCAGACTTAAGGCGGAAAGACCCACAAACAAGCAAGACCTGAAGGCTGCGGCTGTAAAGGCCTGGCAAAGCATTAAGAAGGAGGAAACCCAGCGTTTGGTGATGTCCATGGGTTCCAGACTTAAGGCAGTGATTGCCTCCAAAGGATTCGCAACAAAATATTGAAAATAAAAATATTTTGTTTGGGTTATGTTTATTTGTCCAATTACTTTTGAGCTCCTAAAATTTGGAGTGTTTGTAAAGAAATGTCTACAATTCCTACATTTTCTATCAGATATTTTTGTTCAACCCTTCAAATTAAACGTTACAATCTGCACTGGAATTCTGTTGTAGAGGTTTCATTTCAAAACCAATGTGGTGGCATGCAGAGCCCAACTCGCCAAAATTGTGTCACTGTCCAAATATTTCTGGCCCTAACTGTATATATATTATAGGATTACACCCCCCATTATCCCCCAGTACTATATAGAACTTCCTTGCTGCCCCTCCTCCCCTATATATATGTATGTGTAGGACTACTCCCCCATTTCCGTTCCTTCTCTCTAACCTTGTCTTCCTCTCCCTCAGTTGCGGTATCAGAAGTGTTTGGATGCTCGGCCTCAGACCGTCTCCTGTCTCCCCACCCCCCCTGCTGACTCCGTGGCCCGCCGCGTCGGCTCCAGTGTCCGGAGAGGAGTACAGTCCCTGCTTGGCTCCTTTAAGACCAAGCGTCCTGGGGGACAAACGCCTTGACTTTGGGGTGACATCTGCCCTGCGCCGTTTCCTCCGACAGGCCGGGGTGCGGCTCGTATATTCATTAGTCTTGTACCCCGCTATGGTAAGGGCAGAGACACTCCAGGGATTGGGTCACCTCTGGATCCCGGGACCCTTTATGAGGCCTTATGAAGAGCAATAAGGCATTGGGGGAAGGGCGTGGTCTGGCGGCTCCTCCCCCTCCCCCGCTCCTCGTGTAGATAACGTGTCTGTGTGGTGTAACGTCTAACACCCTAATATCAGTCGTGTCTAGCCTGACCATTCCTGGAGCGTGTTCTGGACTCGTCACTGGCCGCTGCATTGATGGCGGTTTTCCTGCCCGGCCGCCATCTTGGAGCAGAGCAGCGTCTCTTCTGAGCCCTGGCAGATCCTATGGTGGGCGGATCAGAGCCGACGCTGCTGTCTCTCAGCGAGGCCAGTAATATGGCAGATCTCCCAATGATACCGTCACCCCGCTGCGTCCTGGTGGGCGGATAACATGGCACTACATCATGTCGCTGCTACCGTGTGATAACACTAGACTTGACCTCACTACGACTCATCTCAGTCCTTGTTGCGTGTTGCGTGCGGTTGTTGGATGTCGCCACGTCAATGGCTGTGGGCGGGGCCACACTCCTATTTATTGTATTTTTTTCTCTTTATAATTTAATACATTTTATATTGTTTTTGGACACGAGCTGCAAGGTCTGAGCAGATGCGGCGGATCCCTCCCGTGTGTGCCCGGATCATGTATGTGAGTGATCATACATGTGCTAGAGGCTGCTGAGTGTGCACACTGACATCTGCTTCATGTGATGAACACGCTACTGTATGTGTGCTGGTGGATGGAACGTGCTAATGTATGACTGGTGTGTGCGGTGACCCCAGAACATGCATCAGTGCGGCAGCTGACCCCCCTCCCTTATGTGCAGTACAGTCATCGTAACACTAGGCTCCTCCTCCAGGACACTTCGTCTCTTGTATCCAATCTACTGAAATAAAAGCCTAACCTGACACCTAAGTGATGCCGCCTGTCTGTCTTCTGTGCCGTCTGCTTACATCACACAGCGCCACCAGGGGGCACTGCAACGTAAGACTGCAGAAAGGAAGAGCCACAAGTCACGTGACTAGTAATGGCGGGTAACAATAGTGCCCGTAACAGCGATCTATCCCCATCAGCACTGACGTGTAGCTATCTGCCCCATCACCAGTGTCTGACATGTATAGCTATCTGCCCCTTCACCAGTGCCAGTCATGTGTAGCTATCTGCACCTTCACCATAGGGTCTTTTCAGTTTGCGGGATCATGATATTTCTGGGTCCTTTTTCTGTCTCTTCGTCTGTTGAACCACTTCCCGAATCCCAGGAGCAACAGACGACTTTGAGTTTCCTGATGCACAAATACTGGAGCATCCGCCATTTCCTACCAATTTTGTGGTTGTGGACCCTCCATCGGAGTTTCTGGGCCTCAGTGATGAAGATGAGACACAGTTGCCATCAGGGCATGCTGTTGTCATGTGCGGTGTGCAGTAAGAGGAGAGTGAGCAATTGGAAGAGGAGTTGGTGGATGACCAGGCCACCGACATGGACAGGGGCGATGTCTAGCAGGGAAAGCAGTGTAGATGTGGAGGCAAGCTAAGAAGGAAAAAAGGTGGCTACAGGCAGAGGCATATCCAGAGGCAGCAAGGCCAAAGATTTTCTGTGTACTAGCCACTTGTGCAAAACTTGCCCATGTTGGCAGACTTATGCAAGATCTCTCCATGTCTTTGAGGAGTCCACCAAGAGGGTCAGCTGTGACGACGTACTCGTGAGTTTAACCATCCCGCTACTTTGTGTGATGCGAGAATCCCTCCTCGCCATCAGGGATAACGCATTGGACGCTGAGGAGTCGGGCATAGGAGCAGAACCATCCCAGCAGGATAGTCCGTGCACACTCCTGTCCGCTTCGCAGCATATATTGATGGAGGAAGAGGAGGATGACGAAGTGGCAGATGATCTTGTCACACAGGAGCCTAGCGGCACCCCCTGGCCAAACTATCGCCACTGAGGGGCCTAGATCCAGGAGGGACAAGTATAGGCGCATGTTGCGGGAATAACTGGCCGACCACAGCCCTGTCCTCTCCGATCCCTCTGTGGCCTATACTTATTGGGTCTACGAGTTGGATTTGTGGCTGGAACTTGCACTGTATGCATTGGAGGTCCTTTCCTGCCCTGCCGCCAGCGTGCTATCGGAAAGGGTCTTCAGCTCAGCCAGTGGCATCATCACGTATAAGCACAGCCGGCTGTTAGCTGACAGTGCTGACCCGCTGACTCATCAAAATGAAAAGCCAATGGATAGACCCATCATTTACATGTCCACCAGTGTTAAGCACCCTGACATGAAGTTTCATGTGTGTGCTCACCCTGTACAATTCCTCCTCCTCATACTCCTCCACCATCAGCGCTGCACAATTCTGCTCCTACTAGGATGGAATCCACCCTGATACCCCCAACTCTGCTGGTTAGAAGCTCATTAGAAGTCATGCCAATTAACACACTGGCACACATGGCTGTGTGGGGGGCTAATAATATCTTATGAAAAATTGTGTATAGAGGTGGGGGCTGAGATGGTTCTATCTGTCCAGAGATGAGCAATTTGGAGACTTGCCAGACTGGTTATGTAAATACTATGCTCTGTGTATTGGGTGATGCTATCTTACAAAGGATGGGGACAGATCGTCTGGAACCAGGGGCATTGTTAGGAAAGGATCAAAGACCCTTTTAAAGATAAAGGGACAAAAGAAGGGTAATTAAGCTAATTGTCTCCAACAAGGATGTCTATTGTCTTTAGAATACCATGAGATAGACATCTAGGGTGTGTATTTGAGACATGTGCTGATGGCTGCCATTTTGATTGATACCATGCACCCACCATGTGGTCACTGACTCCATTTTAGAGTAGAGCTAGCCCTCAGGGGGGTGTGACCTCACTCCAGTTTCTTATCCAATAGATATGCATCAGGGCTATTGTTACAAACTTCTCCACCAATAGATGTTAGGCTAATTATACTAGCCAATCCTGTTCTGTCTATGCCATGTGATACATTCTTTGTTCTAGCCACCATTAAATCAGAATCCATTTTGATACACTACCACCATGTGTCTTGTGGTTCTCCAGGTCAGAGATGGCTGTAGCCGATCTTGGCCTGTTAATTAATTTTCCTTTACAGACAGCATATCTCTGGGGTATTATGATTCCCCCGACTGAAATTGTCGCCCAACGTGAGGGCGTTGATGATCGTTTGATGTGCAGCCGATAGTGTACTGATCCACTCACCAACCGATTTGGAGACGGGCCCGGAGGACCTCAGATGAATAAATCAGCGCTGAAAGAAAGGTAAGCGTTTGCTTTACCAAGTAATTAATCTGAGTTCCTACGTGTCCCGGATCCTGTGTGTTGATAAGTGAGGTTAGTGCTGCATATAGTATAAAATCGACACCATTTTTATATATAGCTCGGAAGAACCAATAGAATATACTGTCTGTAAAGGGGGTGGAAATGTTATACCTCATTCTTTGTATACTGTCCATGCTGTGATTTGATTGATACATAAAGTGTATAGGGAGGCATAGAAGGGAGAGTCAGTCTCCATCCTTAATACTGAGTGATTGAAAAGTCCTTGTTTAAGCACTAAGGACTGAGTAGAATCTGCGCAAGTACGTGTAAAGATTCAGGGGTGTTCGGAATAGGTTTTGCCTTGAGCACAGATACCGGAAACTTGTACATTAGAGATTAGTTCAGTGAAAACAGAGTGACTGTTTGGGAGATCCCACTAAGAGAAGTCGGCATGACCCCCAGAGCGATCTGTGTGACCCTGGGGAGAAATATGTATGACCCTCGAGTAGTAAAGGGTGACCCTCTATTGTCTTAATTGCCCTAGAGGGGTGGGAAGCTCACGGCTGACTGGCCATCAGCTAGTATGGGGAAGGGACCCTCTGGGATATGGTACACCCCATATGAACTAATAGGGGGAGAGAGAGAGAGGGAAAGAAGTTGCTGCCCAAGTAAAAGAAAAAGGGAAAATATAAATAAATAAATAAAAATCCTTAAGAGAGCAGGGGTTCCTAAGATAGGATTGTTTGATAGTAAATGTTGGGAACCAATGGAGATTAGATCATGCAGGACAGATACAGGAGCATCAGTTACAAAGAGGAATAAGCTCTGATTGAAGAACAGAATGGGGGGAGTGCAGAGTCAGCCAGTATGGAAATCAGCCCAAGAGATAGTTTAAGGAAAGAGCAGTTAGAAATGGAGGTGAGAAACTGCTGATAAGATGTTGGATAGTTGGAAAAACAAATTAAGTAAGGAATGGTTACAGAAATAAGGTATTAAGTGTTTGTATATTTTCCTTAGTGTAAGGGAATGTATAGTGAGCCCTCACTCACAGTCCAGATAAAGGGTTAAATGTGGTCTGCACATGGCATTGTGTTGTTAGTGCCATGTGAGTGATGATGAAGGTCAGGCCCCTCCCCCCACTGTGACTCGTATATCTCGACACCAGAGGTATACAGGATACAGGTTTTGCCAGAATTCAACAGAAGGGAGGAGGGGAGACACGGCAGGTAGCTAAGATTTCAGCTATAAGTGATCGATTTTAACATCACTGGTATAATGTATGGAGAATTATGAATATATGGTTTAATAATTTGTAACTGTATAATGTAAGCTGTTTTCAGTCAATGCCAGTTTTTGATTTTGTGTAAGATTATTGTGATGTTACCGTGGTAACAACTTTGATTGGAATCTTGTAAAGGAAAGTGTTAAAAGTCTGGCAGTCGGCCCTCAAGGCTAATCTCAAATATAGTGTAAGAAGTTCTGAATATCTGTGGTAATTAGATGAGTGGGGTCTGCCATGGAAATATTCAAAAACTGCACAAAGATATTAATATGTAATGTTGGTATCAGTATTGGCTAAATCACTGTAGGAGTAAATAAAATATAACTTTTAATAATCTTTCTTAAAAATGGCCTCAATTTATTTAATGTTTTTTAAATATTTTCTTTAAAAAAACTGTACTATGACCTCATTGATAAAGGGTAACCAATAATTATTAAGTCAATCCCTGTCTGGTACAGCCATTAACAGTTTCATTCCCTGATAGTGTGCCAGGAGCTAATCTGGTATGCCCCAGTACACCTATATATCCCTGGAACTCTAGATGAAATCAGGTGCGAGGAAATCTAGATACAAATCCCTAGTGGTTCCACATAGGCTGTGAGTAAGGCCAGAGGGAGGTCCTGGAGGCGAAAGCTCTGTGAGCAGTCTCTGTTACTGACAAATTAACCCCCGTATATGATAATGACAGCAGGAGCTATATTGAAACGGAGGATATTCAATACAGTACAGTCTCACGTTCTCACAAGCCGTATTCCACTCAACTACACCTCACACAATGCCCTACTGATCTCAAGTATGCTCCAATTGCCTATGTTAACATTGTTGCCACTTAGGGTATAGTTACATTAGCCCTATTAGTCTCTATTAGAGATGAGCGAACAGTGTTCTATGGAACTCATGTTCGATCGGATATTAGGCTGTTCGGCATGTTCGAATCGAATCGAACACCGCGTGGTAAAGTGCGCCATTACTCGATTCCCCTCCCACCTTCCCTGGCGCCTTTTTTGCTCCAATAACAGCGCAGGGTAGGTGGGACAGGAACTACGACACCGGTGACGTTGAAAAAAGTAGGCAAAACCCATTGGCTGCCGAAAACATGTGACCTCTAATTTAAAAGAACAGCGCCGCCCAGGTTCGCGTCATTCTGAGCTTGCAATTCACCGAGGACGGAGGTTTCCGTCCAGCTAGCTAGGGCTTAGATTCTGGGTAGGCAGGGACAGGCTAGGATAGGAAGGAGAAGACAACCAACAGCTCTTGTAAGAGCTAAATTCCAGGGAGAAGCTTGTCAGTGTAACGTGGCACTGACGGGCTCAATCGCCGCAACCCAGCTTTCCCAGGATCCTGAATGGAATACACTGTCAGTGTATTCCCGTATACCCGATATATACCCCGATACCCGTTCCAACGGTGTGCCCCCCCACCTTCACCCCAGAAATACCCTGCAAGTCCCCTAGCAATAGAATTGGGGCTATATACACCCACAATTTTTACTACTGGTATACAGTGCCATTGTCTGACTGGGAATTCAAAGAATATATTGGGAATACAAATACCCTCATTTCTTGCTACTGCCATATAGTGCCAGTTTCTGACTGGGAATTCAAAGAATATATTGGGGTTACGTGCACCCACAATTTTTACTACTGGTATACAGTGCCACTGTCTGACTGGGAATTCAAAGAGTATATTGGGAATACAAATACCCTCATTTCTTGCTACTGCCATATAGTGCCAGTTTCTGACTGGTAATTCAAAGAATATATTGGGGTTACGTGCACCCACAATTTTTACTACTGGTATACAGTGCCATTGTCTGACTGGGAATTCAAAGAGTATATTGGGAATACAAATACCCTCATTTCTTGCTACTGCCATATAGTGCCAGTTTCTGACTGGGAATTCAAAGAATATATTGGGGTTACGTGCACCCACAATTTTTACTACTGGTATACAGTGCCATTGTCTGACTGGGAATTCAAAGAATATATTGGGGTTACGTGCACCCACAATTTTTACTACTGGTATACAGTGCCAATTTCTAACTAGGAATTCAAAATGCGCAAGGCTCCCGGAAAGGGACGTGGACGAGGCCGTGGGCGAGGTCGGGGGAATGGTTCTGGGGAGCAAGGTAGCAGTGAAGCCACAGGGCGTCCCGTGCCTACTCCTGTGGGGCAGCAAGCATTGCGCCACTCCACAGTGCCAGGGTTGCTTGCCACATTAACTAAACTGCAGGGTACAAACCTTAGTAGGCCCGAGAACCAGGAACAGGTCTTGCAATGGCTGTCAGAGAACGCTTACAGCACATTGTCCAGCAGCCAGTCAGACTCTGCCTCCTCTCCTCCTATTACCCAACAGTCTTGTCTTCCTTCCTCCCAAAATTCCGAAGCTTTACAGAACAATAACCCAAACTGTCCCTGCTCCCCAGAGCTGTTCTCCGCTCCTTTCATTGTCCCTCAACCTGCCTCTCCACGTCACGATTCCACGAACCTAACAGAGGAGCATCTGTGTCCAGATGCTCAAACACTAGAGTCTCCTCCATCTCCGTTCGATTTGGTGGTGGATGACCAGCAACCCACCCTCATCGACGATGATGTGACGCAGTTGCCGTCAGGGCATCCAGTTGACCGGCGCATTGTGCGGGAGGAGGAGATGAGACAGGAGTTGGAAGAGGAAGTGGTGGATGATGAGGACACTGACCCGACCTGGACAGGGGGGATGTCAAGCGGGGAAAGTAGTGTGGATGTTGAGGCAGGTGCAGCACCAAAAAGGGTAGCTAGAGGCAGAGGTCAGCAGCTTAGGCGAAGCCAGGCCACACCCGGAATCTCCCAAGATGTTCCAGTTCGTACCCAGCCCCGAAAAACTCCCACCTCGAGGGCACGTTTCTCGAAGGTGTGGAGTTTTTTCAAGGAATGCGCCGAGGACAGATATAGTGTTGTCTGCACAATTTGCCTCTCGAAATTGATTAGGGGCTCTGAGAAGAGCAACCTGTCCACCACTTCAATGCGCCGTCATTTGGAATCCAAGCACTGGAATCAGTGGCAGGCAGCAACGGCAGGACAAAGGCCGCCTGCCGTTCACGCCACTGCCACTGCCTCTGCCTCTGCCACTGCCACTGCTGACTGTGCTGGCGATGCACTCCAGAGGACGAGCCAGGACACCACTTCATCTGCCTCCGCCACTTTGTTGACTTCTACCTCATCCTCCCCTGGTCCTGTCTTATCTCCTTCTCCTGCACCATCAAAGGCACCATCAGGCGTTTCTTTACAACAACCCACCATCTCTCAGACATTGGAGCGGCGGCAGAAATACACTGCTAACCACCCACACGCGCAAGCCTTGAACGCCAACATCGCTAAACTGCTGGCCCAGGAGATGTTGGCGTTCCGGCTTGTTGAAACTCCCGCCTTCCTGGACCTGATGGCAACTGCGGCACCTCGCTATGCCGTCCCTAGCCGTCACTACTTCTCCCGGTGTGCCGTCCCCGCCTTGCACCAGCACGTGTCACTCAACATCAGGCGGGCCCTTAGTTCCGCGCTTTGCACAAAGGTCCACTTGACCACCGACGCGTGGACAAGTGCATGCGGACAGGGACGCTACATTTCACTGACGGCACACTGGGTGAATGTAGTTGAGGCTGGGACTGCTTCCCAAACTGGCCCGGTGTACCTCGTCTCCCCGCCTAACATTCCTGGCAGGGACACGAGAAGAACACCCCCCTCCTCCTCCTCCTCTACCGCCTCCTCCTCCGCCACCGCCTCCTCCTCCGCCACCGCCTCCTCCTCCGCTGTTAGATTGACCCCAGCTACGAGTTGGAAACGTTGCAGCACTGGCGTTGGTAGACGTCAGCAGGCTGTGCTGAAGCTGATCAGCTTGGGGGACAGACAGCACACTGCCTCCGAGGTGAGGGATGCCCTCCTCGATGAGACGGCAATATGGTTTGAGCCGCTGCACCTGGGCCCAGGCATGGTCGTTTGTGATAACGGCCGGAACCTGGTAGCAGCTCTGGAGCTTGCCGGACTCCAACATGTTCCATGCCTGGCCCACGTCTTCAACCTAGTGGTGCAACGTTTCCTAAAGAGCTACCCCAATGTTCCAGAGCTACTGGTGAAAGTGCGGCGCATGTGCGCCCACTTTCGCAAGTCGACAGTAGCCGCTGCTAGCTTAAAATCTCTCCAGCAACGCCTGCATGTGCCACAACACCGGCTTTTGTGCGACGTCCCCACACGCTGGAACTCAACGTTTCAGATGTTGAATAGAGTGGTTGAGCAGCAGAGACCTTTGATGGAATACCAGCTACAAAACCCTAGGGTGCCACAAAGTCAGCTGCCTCAGTTTCACATCCATGAGTGGCCATGGATGAGAGACCTTTGTGACATCCTACGGGTCTTTGAGGAGTCCACAAGGAGGGTGAGCTCTGAGGATGCGATGGTGAGCCTTACAATCCCGCTCTTGTGTGTTCTGAGAGAATCCCTGATTGACATCAGGGATAACTCAGATCACACAGAGGAGTCAGGGATAGCATCCGATCCGTCACAGCTGGAGAGTAGGTCCACACATCTGTCCGCTTCACTGCGTTTAATGGAGGAGGAGGAGGAGGAGGAGGAGGAAGAAGAGTTGTCCGATGATGTGATGGTGATACAGGAGGCTTCCGGGCAACTTCGAATCGTCCCATTGTTGCAGCGCGGATGGGTAGACATGGAGGATGAGGAGGAAATGGAGATTGAACTTTCCGGTGGGGCCAGAGGAGTCATGCCAACTAACACTGTGGCAGACATGGCTGAGTTCATGTTGGGGTGCTTTACAACCGACAAGCGTATTGTCAAAATCATGGAGGACAACCAGTACTGGATCTTTGCTATCCTTGACCCCCGGTATAAAAACAACATCTCGTCTTTTATTCCGGTAGAGGGGAGGGCCAATCGCATCAATGCTTGCCACAGGCAATTGGTGCAGAATATGATGGAGATGTTTCCAGCATGTGACGTTGGCGGCAGGGAGGGCAGTTCCTCCAGTAGGCAACCAAGTTCTCACCGGTCCACACAAACGAGGGGCACACTGTCTAAGGTCTGGGACACCTTGATGGCACCCCCTCGCCAAAGTGCCGCCACGGAGGGTCCTAGTGTCACCAGGCGTGAGAAGTATAGGCGCATGTTGCGGGAATACCTTTCCGACCACAGCCCTGTCCTCTCCGACCCCTCTGCGCCCTACACGTATTGGGTGTCGAAGTTGGACCTGTGGCTTGAACTTGCCCTATATGCCTTGGAGGTGCTGTCCTGTCCTGCCGCCAGCGTCCTATCTGAGAGGGTGTTCAGTGCAGCCGGTGGCATCATCACTGACAAGCGCACCCGTCTGTCAGCTGAGAGTGCCGACCGGCTCACTTTGATAAAAATGAACCACCACTGGATAGAGCCTTAATTTTTGTGCCCACCTGTGTAAAGCACCCCAACATGAAACTCCATGTCTGTACTCAACCTCTCCAATTCCTCCGCATCCTCATACTCATCCACCATAAGCGTTGCACAATTCTGCTAATACTAGGCTCCCTCCAACATGATTTCCCCCAACTCTGCTGGTTAGAGGCTCCCTCCACCCTGATTTCCACCAACTCTGCTGGTTAGAGGCTCCCTCCACCCTGCTTTCCCACAACTCTGCTGGTTAGAGGCTCCTTCCACCATGAATTTGCCCAAACTGGGCTGTTTAGAGGCTCCCTCCACCATGAATTGGTCCAAACTGGGTTTTTTAGAGGCTCCCTCCACCATGAATTGGTCCAAACTGGGCTGTTTAGAGGCTCCCTCCACCATGAATTGGTCCAAACTGGGCTGGTTAGAGGCTCCCTCCACCATGAATTGGTCCAAACTGGGGTGGTTAGAGGCTCCCTCCACCATTAATTGGTCCAAACTGGGCAGGTTAGAGGCTCCCTCCACCATTAATTGGTCCAAACTGGGCTGGTTAGAGGCTCCCTCCACCATGAATTGGTCCAAACTGGGCTGGTTAGAGGCTCCCTCCACCATGAATTTCCCAAAACTTGGCTGTTTAGAGGCTCCCTCCACCATTAATTGGTCCAAACTGGGCTGGTTAGAGGCTCCCTCCACCATGAATTGGTCCAAACTGGGGTGGTTAGAGGCTCCCTCCACAATTAATTGGTCCAAACTGGGCTGGTTAGAGGCTCCCTCCACCATGAATTTGCCCAAACTGGGCTGTTTAGAGGCTCCCTCCACCATGAATTTGCCCAAACTGGGCTGGTTAGAGGCTCCCTCCACCATGAATTGGTCCAAACTGGGGTTTTTAGAGGCTCCCTCCACCATGAATTGGTCCAAACTTGGCTGTTTAGAGGCTCCCTCCACCATGAATTGGTCCAAACTGGGGTGGTTAGAGGCTCCCTCCACCATTAATTGGTCCAAACTGGGCTGGTTAGAGGCTCCCTCCACCATGAATTTCCCAAAACTTGGCTGTTTAGAGGCTCCCTCCACCATTAATTGGTCCAAACTGGGCTGGTTAGAGGCTCCCTCCACCATGAATTTGCCCAAACTGGGCTGTTTAGAGGCTCCCTCCACCATGAATTGGTCCAAACTGGGGTGGTTAGAGGCTCCCTCCACCATTAATTGGTCCAAACTGGGCTGGTTAGAGGCTCTCTCCACCATGAATTTCCCAAAACTTGGCTGTTTAGAGGCTCCCTCCACCATTAATTGGTCCAAACTGGGTTTTTTAGAGGCTCCCTCCACCATGAATTGGTCCAAACTGGGCTGGTTAGAGGCTCCCTCCACCATGAATTGGTCCAAACTGGGGTGGTTAGAGGCTCCCTCCACCATTAATTGGTCCAAACTGGGCTGGTTAGAGGCTCCCTCCACCATGAATTTGCCCAAACTGGGCTGTTTAGATGCTCCCTCCACCATGAATTGGTCCAAACTGGGTTTTTTAGAGGCTCCCTCCACCATGAATTGGTCCAAACTGGGCTGGTTAGAGGCTCCCTCCACCATTAATTGGTCCAAACTGGGCTGGTTAGAGGCTCCCTCCACCATGAATTTGCCCAAACTGGGCTGTTTAGAGGCTCCCTCCACCATGAATTGGTCCAAACTGGGTTTTTTAGAGGCTCCCTCCACCATGAATTGGTCCAAACTGGGCTGGTTAGAGGCTCCCTCCACCATGAATTTGCCCAAACTGGGGTGGTTAGAGGCTCCCTCCACCATTAATTGGTCCAAACTGGGCTGGTTAGAGGCTCCCTCCACAATTAATTGGTCCAAACTGGGCTAATTAGAGGCTCCCTCCACCATGAATTGGTCCAAACTGGGTTTTTTAGAGGCTCCCTCCACCATGAATTTGCCCAAACTGGGCTGTTTAGAGGCTCCCTCCACCATGAATTGGTCCAAACTGGGTTTTTTAGAGGCTCCCTCCACCATGAATTGGTCCAAACTGGGCTGGTTAGAGGCTCCCTCCACCATGAATTGGTCCAAACTGGGGTGGTTAGAGGCTCCCTCCACCATTAATTGGTCCAAACTGGGCTGGTTAGAGGCTCCCTCCACCATTAATTGGTCCAAACTGGGCTGGTTAGAGGCTCCCTCCACCATGAATTGGTCCAAACTGGGCTGGTTAGAGGCTCCCTCCACCATGAATTGGTCCAAACTGGGCTGGTTAGAGGCTCCCTCCACCATGAATTGGTCCAAACTGGGGTGGTTAGAGGCTCCCTCCACCATTAATTGGTCCAAACTGGGCTGGTTAGAGGCTCCCTCCACCATGAATTTGCCCAAACTGGGCTGTTTAGAGGCTCCCTCCACCATGAATTGGTTCAAACTGGGTTTTTTAGAGGCTCCCTCCACCATGAATTGGTCCAAACTGGGCTGGTTAGAGGCTCCCTCCACCATTAATTGGTCCAAACTGGGCTGGTTAGAGGCTCCCTCCACCATGAATTTGCCCAAACTGGGCTGTTTAGAGGCTCCCTCCACCATGAATTGGTCCAAACTGGGTTTTTTAGAGGCTCCCTCCACCATGAATTGGTCCAAACTGGGCTGGTTAGAGGCTCCCTCCACCATGAATTTGCCCAAACTGGGGTGGTTAGAGGCTCCCTCCACCATTAATTGGTCCAAACTGGGCTGGTTAGAGGCTCCCTCCACAATTAATTGGTCCAAACTGGGCTAATTAGAGGCTCCCTCCACCATGAATTGGTCCAAACTGGGTTTTTTAGAGGCTCCCTCCACCATGAATTTGCCCAAACTGGGCTGTTTAGAGGCTCCCTCCACCATGAATTGGTCCAAACTGGGCTGGTTAGAGGCTCCCTCCACCATGAATTGGTCCAAACTGGGCTGGTTAGAGGCTCCCTCCACCATGAATTTCCCAAAACTTGGCTGTTTAGAGGCTCCCTCCACCATTAATTGGTCCAAACTGGGCTGGTTAGAGGCTCCCTCCACCATGAATTTGCCCAAACTGGGCTGTTTAGAGGCTCCCTCCACCATGAATTTGCCCAAACTGGGCTGGTTAGAGGCTCCCTCCACCATGAATTGGTCCAAACTGGGGTTTTTAGAGGCTCCCTCCACCATGAATTGGTCCAAACTTGGCTGTTTAGAGGCTCCCTCCACCATGAATTGGTCCAAACTGGGGTGGTTAGAGGCTCCCTCCACCATTAATTGGTCCAAACTGGGCTGGTTAGAGGCTCCCTCCACCATGAATTTCCCAAAACTTGGCTGTTTAGAGGCTCCCTCCACCATTAATTGGTCCAAACTGGGCTGGTTAGAGGCTCCCTCCACCATGAATTTGCCCAAACTGGGCTGTTTAGAGGCTCCCTCCACCATGAATTTGCCCAAACTGGGCTGGTTAGAGGCTCCCTCCACCATGAATTGGTCCAAACTGGGGTTTTTAGAGGCTCCCTCCACCATGAATTGGTCCAAACTTGGCTGTTTAGAGGCTCCCTCCACCATGAATTGGTCCAAACTGGGGTGGTTAGAGGCTCCCTCCACCATTAATTGGTCCAAACTGGGCTGGTTAGAGGCTCTCTCCACCATGAATTTCCCAAAACTTGGCTGTTTAGAGGCTCCCTCCACCATTAATTGGTCCAAACTGGGCTGGTTAGAGGCTCCCTCCACCATGAATTTGCCCAAACTGGGCTGTTTAGAGGCTCCCTCCACCATGAATTGGTCCAAACTGGGTTTTTTAGAGGCTCCCTCCACCATGAATTGGTCCAAACTGGGCTGGTTAGAGGCTCCCTCCACCATGAATTGGTCCAAACTGGGGTTTTTAGAGGCTCCCTCCACCATGAATTGGTCCAAACTGGGGTTTTTAGAGGCTCCCTCCACCATGAATTGGTCCAAACTGGGGTTTTTAGAGGCTCCCTCCACCATGAATTTGCCCAAACTCTGCTGGTTAGAGGCTCAATCCACCCTGATTTTCAAAACAAATGTTGGTGCCAACCTCAACTTACTACAAGGGCCAAATTCACTGCTGGTGACAAGCTCTCCTCACTGCAAGTGCCAAATACACATGTTTCAAGGTGTTTTCCTACTGTCAGAGAGGTGGTATTGAGTGTGTAAAGTGTGTAGTTGTTAGGCTGTGATGTTGGGGTAATAGAGGGTCTTTGGTGTGTTAGATGCCCCCAGACATGCTTCCCCTGCTGTCCCAGTGTCATTCCAGAGGTGTTGGCATCATTTCCTGGGGTGTCATAGTGGACTTGGTGACCCTCCAGACACGGATTTGGGTTTCCCCCTTAACGAGTATCTGTTCCCCATAGACTATAATGGGGTTCGAAACCCGTTCGAACACACGAACATTGAGCGGCTGTTCGAATCGAATTTCGAACCTCGAACATTTTAGTGTTCGCTCATCTCTAGTAATTAGATGAGTGGGGTCTGCCATGGAAATATTCAAAAACTGCACAAAGATATTAATATGTAATGTTGGTATCAGTATTGGCTAAATCACTGTAGGAGTAAATAAAATATAACTTTTAATAATCTTTCTTAAAAATGGCCTCAATTTATTTAATGTTTTTTAAATATTTTCTTTAAAAAAACTGTACTATGACCTCATTGATAAAGGGTAACCAATAATTATTAAGTCAATCCCTGTCTGGTACAGCCATTAACAGTTTCATTCCCTGATAGTGTGCCAGGAGCTAATCTGGTATGCCCCAGTACACCTATATATCCCTGGAACTCTAGATGAAATCAGGTGCGAGGAAATCTAGATACAAATCCCTAGTGGTTCCACATAGGCTGTGAGTAAGGCCAGAGGGAGGTCCTGGAGGCGAAAGCTCTGTGAGCAGTCTCTGTTACTGACAAATTAACCCCCGTATATGATAATGACAGCAGGAGCTATATTGAAACGGAGGATATTCAATACAGTACAGTCTCACGTTCTCACAAGCCGTATTCCACTCAACTACACCTCACACAATGCCCTACTGATCTCAAGTATGCTCCAATTGCCTATGTTAACATTGTTGCCACTTAGGGTATAGTTACATTAGCCCTATTAGTCTCTATTCATGGGCTACGTATCCTAACTAGATAAATACAATATATGGTCCCTGATGTATCCACCACCTATTGTATAAGTTTTCCCTCACACTTCCCTCAACGCGTTTCGCTAGGGGTCTAGCCTAGCTCATCAGGAGGATGTGGTTCGCCAAGCCAGCTAAACAGGGATCGTAGTGAGCATTCATGGATCCAACACGCCGTACGAGACAGCCGGATGACAGAGGAATAGGCGTGACCAATGGGAGGACGCTGAGTCATCGGGAGGCGGGTCTTGAGGCGGAGTTTTGGCTATAAAGAGACGACAGTCTGGCTCGCCGGCCACATATTGATACTGTGTCCTACCATCAAGGGCGCGGGAAATGCAGTTTTAACTGCAAATATTATCATCTCCTGCATTATCATCCTCCTGATGAGCTAGGCTAGACCCCTAGCGAAACGCGTTGAGGGAAGTGTGAGGGAAAACTTATACAATAGGTGGTGGATACATCAGGGACCATATATTGTATTTATCTAGTTAGGATACGTAGCCCATGAATAGAGACTAGAGATGAGCGAACACTAAAATGTTCGAGGTTCGAAATTCGATTCGAACAGCCGCTCAATGTTCGTGTGTTCGAACGGGTTTCGAACCCCATTATAGTCTATGGGGAACAGATACTCGTTAAGGGGGAAACCCAAATCCGTGTCTGGAGGGTCACCAAGTCCACTATGACACCCCAGGAAATGATGCCAACACCTCTGGAATGACACTGGGACAGCAGGGGGCGCATGTCTGGGGGCATCTAACACACCAAAGACCCTCTATTACCCCAACATCACAGCCTAACAACTACACACTTTACACACTCAATACCACCTCTCTGACAGTAGGAAAACACCTTGAAACATGTGTATTTGGCACTTGCAGTGAGGAGAGCTTGTCACCAGCAGTGAATTTGGCCCTTGTAGTAAGTTGAGGTTGGCACCAACATTTGTTTTGAAAATCAGGGTGGATTGAGCCTCTAACCAGCAGAGTTTGGGCAAATTCATGGTGGAGGGAGCCTCTAAAAACCCCAGTTTGGACCAATTCATGGTGGAGGGAGACTCTAAAAACCCCAGTTTGGACCAATTCATGGTGGAGGGAGCCTCTAACCAGCCCAGTTTGGGCAAATTCATGGTGGAGGGAGCCTCTAACCACCCCAGTTTGGACCAATTCATGGTGGAGGGAGCCTCTAACCAGCCCAGTTTGGACCAATTAATGGTGGAGGGAGCCTCTAACCAGCCCAGTTTGGACCAATTAATGGTGGAGGGAGCCTCTAACCAGCCCAGTTTGGACCAATTCATGGTGGAGGGAGCCTCTAACCAGCCCAGTTTGGACCAATTCATGGTGGAGGGAGCCTCTAAAAAACCCAGTTTGGACCAATTCATGGTGGAGGGAGCCTCTAACCAGCCCAGTTTGGGCAAATTCATGGTGGAGGGAGCCTCTAACCACCCCAGTTTGGACCAATTCATGGTGGAGGGAGCCTCTAACCAGCCCAGTTTGGACCAATTAATGGTGGAGGGAGCCTCTAACCAGCCCAGTTTGGACCAATTAATGGTGGAGGGAGCCTCTAACCACCCCAGTTTGGACCAATTCATGGTGGAGGGAGCCTCTAACCAGCCCAGTTTGGACCAATTCATGGTGGAGGGAGCCTCTAAAAAACCCAGTTTGGACCAATTCATGGTGGAGGGAGCCTCTAAACAGCCCAGTTTGGGCAAATTCATGGTGGAGGGAGCCTCTAACCAGCCCAGTTTGGACCAATTAATGGTGGAGGGAGCCTCTAACCACCCCAGTTTGGACCAATTCATGGTGGAGGGAGCCTCTAAACAGCCAAGTTTGGACCAATTCATGGTGGAGGGAGCCTCTAAAAACCCCAGTTTGGACCAATTCATGGTGGAGGGAGCCTCTAACCAGCCCAGTTTGGGCAAATTCATGGTGGAGGGAGCCTCTAACCAGCCCAGTTTGGACCAATTAATGGTGGAGGGAGCCTCTAAACAGCCAAGTTTTGGGAAATTCATGGTGGAGGGAGCCTCTAACCAGCCCAGTTTGGACCAATTCATGGTGGAGGGAGCCTCTAACCAGCCCAGTTTGGACCAATTCATGGTGGAGGGAGCCTCTAATTAGCCCAGTTTGGACCAATTAATTGTGGAGGGAGCCTCTAACCAGCCCAGTTTGGACCAATTAATGGTGGAGGGAGCCTCTAAAAAACCCAGTTTGGACCAATTCATGGTGGAGGGAGCCTCTAATTAGCCCAGTTTGGACCAATTAATTGTGGAGGGAGCCTCTAACCAGCCCAGTTTGGACCAATTAATGGTGGAGGGAGCCTCTAACCACCCCAGTTTGGGCAAATTCATGGTGGAGGGAGCCTCTAACCAGCCCAGTTTGGACCAATTCATGGTGGAGGGAGCCTCTAAAAAACCCAGTTTGGACCAATTCATGGTGGAGGGAGCCTCTAAACAGCCCAGTTTGGGCAAATTCATGGTGGAGGGAGCCTCTAACCAGCCCAGTTTGGACCAATTAATGGTGGAGGGAGCCTCTAACCAGCCCAGTTTGGACCAATTCATGGTGGAGGGAGCCTCTAAAAAACCCAGTTTGGACCAATTCATGGTGGAGGGAGCCTCTAAACAGCCCAGTTTGGGCAAATTCATGGTGGAGGGAGCCTCTAACCAGCCCAGTTTGGACCAATTAATGGTGGAGGGAGCCTCTAACCACCCCAGTTTGGACCAATTCATGGTGGAGGGAGCCTCTAACCAGCCCAGTTTGGACCAATTCATGGTGGAGGGAGCCTCTAACCAGCCCAGTTTGGACCAATTCATGGTGGAGGGAGCCTCTAACCAGCCCAGTTTGGACCAATTAATGGTGGAGGGAGCCTCTAACCAGCCCAGTTTGGACCAATTAATGGTGGAGGGAGCCTCTAACCACCCCAGTTTGGACCAATTCATGGTGGAGGGAGCCTCTAACCAGCCCAGTTTGGACCAATTCATGGTGGAGGGAGCCTCTAAAAAACCCAGTTTGGACCAATTCATGGTGGAGGGAGCCTCTAAACAGCCCAGTTTGGGCAAATTCATGGTGGAGGGAGCCTCTAACCACCCCAGTTTGGACCAATTCATGGTGGAGGGAGCCTCTAACCAGCCCAGTTTGGACCAATTAATGGTGGAGGGAGCCTCTAACCAGCCCAGTTTGGACCAATTAATGGTGGAGGGAGCCTCTAACCACCCCAGTTTGGACCAATTCATGGTGGAGGGAGCCTCTAAACAGCCCAGTTTGGGCAAATTCATGGTGGAGGGAGCCTCTAACCAGCCCAGTTTGGACCAATTAATGGTGGAGGGAGCCTCTAAACAGCCCAGTTTGGGCAAATTCATGGTGGAGGGAGCCTCTAACCAGCCCAGTTTGGACCAATTAATGGTGGAGGGAGCCTCTAAACAGCCCAGTTTGGACCAATTCATGGTGGAGGGAGCCTCTAAACAGCCCAGTTTGGGCAAATTCATGGTGGAGGGAGCCTCTAACCACCCCAGTTTGGACCAATTCATGGTGGAGGGAGCCTCTAAACAGCCAAGTTTGGACCAATTAATGGTGGAGGGAGCCTCTAAAAACCCCAGTTTGGACCAATTCATGGTGGAGGGAGCCTCTAACCAGCCCAGTTTGGGCAAATTCATGGTGGAGGGAGCCTCTAAACAGCCCAGTTTGGGCAAATTCATGGTGGAGGGAGCCTCTAACCAGCCCAGTTTGGACCAATTAATGGTGGAGGGAGCCTCTAAACAGCCAAGTTTTGGGAAATTCATGGTGGAGGGAGCCTCTAACCAGCCCAGTTTGGACCAATTAATGGTGGAGGGAGCCTCTAACCACCCCAGTTTGGACCAATTCATGGTGGAGGGAGCCTCTAAACAGCCAAGTTTGGACCAATTCATGGTGGAGGGAGCCTCTAAAAACCCCAGTTTGGACCAATTCATGGTGGAGGGAGCCTCTAACCAGCCCAGTTTGGGCAAATTCATGGTGGAGGGAGCCTCTAAACAGCCCAGTTTGGGCAAATTCATGGTGGAGGGAGCCTCTAACCAGCCCAGTTTGGACCAATTAATTGTGGAGGGAGCCTCTAACCACCCCAGTTTGGACCAATTCATGGTGGAGGGAGCCTCTAACCAGCCCAGTTTGGACCAATTAATGGTGGAGGGAGCCTCTAAACAGCCAAGTTTTGGGAAATTCATGGTGGAGGGAGCCTCTAACCAGCCCAGTTTGGACCAATTCATGGTGGAGGGAGCCTCTAACCAGCCCAGTTTGGACCAATTAATGGTGGAGGGAGCCTCTAACCTGCCCAGTTTGGACCAATTAATGGTGGAGGGAGCCTCTAACCACCCCAGTTTGGACCAATTCATGGTGGAGGGAGCCTCTAACCAGCCCAGTTTGGACCAATTCATGGTGGAGGGAGCCTCTAACCAGCCCAGTTTGGACCAATTCATGGTGGAGGGAGCCTCTAAAAAACCCAGTTTGGACCAATTCATGGTGGAGGGAGCCTCTAAACAGCCCAGTTTGGGCAAATTCATGGTGGAAGGAGCCTCTAACCAGCAGAGTTGTGGGAAAGCAGGGTGGAGGGAGCCTCTAACCAGCAGAGTTGGTGGAAATCAGGGTGGAGGGAGCCTCTAACCAGCAGAGTTGGGGGAAATCATGTTGGAGGGAGCCTAGTATTAGCAGAATTGTGCAACGCTTATGGTGGATGAGTATGAGGATGCGGAGGAATTGGAGAGGTTGAGTACAGACATGGAGTTTCATGTTGGGGTGCTTTACACAGGTGGGCACAAAAATTAAGGCTCTATCCAGTGGTGGTTCATTTTTATCAAAGTGAGCCGGTCGGCACTCTCAGCTGACAGACGGGTGCGCTTGTCAGTGATGATGCCACCGGCTGCACTGAACACCCTCTCAGATAGGACGCTGGCGGCAGGACAGGACAGCACCTCCAAGGCATATAGGGCAAGTTCAAGCCACAGGTCCAACTTCGACACCCAATACGTGTAGGGCGCAGAGGGGTCGGAGAGGACAGGGCTGTGGTCGGAAAGGTATTCCCGCAACATGCGCCTATACTTCTCACGCCTGGTGACACTAGGACCCTCCGTGGCGGCACTTTGGCGAGGGGGTGCCATCAAGGTGTCCCAGACCTTAGACAGTGTGCCCCTCGTTTGTGTGGACCGGTGAGAACTTGGTTGCCTACTGGAGGAACTGCCCTCCCTGCCGCCAACGTCACATGCTGGAAACATCTCCATCATATTCTGCACCAATTGCCTGTGGCAAGCATTGATGCGATTGGCCCTCCCCTCTACCGGAATAAAAGACGAGATGTTGTTTTTATACCGGGGGTCAAGGATAGCAAAGATCCAGTACTGGTTGTCCTCCATGATTTTGACAATACGCTTGTCGGTTGTAAAGCACCCCAACATGAACTCAGCCATGTCTGCCACAGTGTTAGTTGGCATGACTCCTCTGGCCCCACCGGAAAGTTCAATCTCCATTTCCTCCTCATCCTCCATGTCTACCCATCCGCGCTGCAACAATGGGACGATTCGAAGTTGCCCGGAAGCCTCCTGTATCACCATCACATCATCGGACAACTCTTCTTCCTCCTCCTCCTCCTCCTCCATTAAACGCAGTGAAGCGGACAGATGTGTGGACCTACTCTCCAGCTGTGACGGATCGGATGCTATCCCTAACTCCTCTGTGTGATCTGAGTTATCCCTGATGTCAATCAGGGATTCTCTCAGAACACACAAGAGCGGGATTGTAAGGCTCACCATCGCATCCTCAGAGCTCACCCTCCTTGTGGACTCCTCAAACACCCGTAGGATGTCACAAAGGTCTCTCATCCATGGCCACTCATGGATGTGAAACTGAGGCAGCTGACTTTGTGGCACCCTAGGGTTTTGTAGCTGGTATTCCATCAAAGGTCTCTGCTGCTCAACCACTCTATTCAACATCTGAAACGTTGAGTTCCAGCGTGTGGGGACGTCGCACAAAAGCCGGTGTTGTGGCACATGCAGGCGTTGCTGGAGAGATTTTAAGCTAGCAGCGGCTACTGTCGACTTGCGAAAGTGGGCGCACATGCGCCGCACTTTCACCAGTAGCTCTGGAACATTGGGGTAGCTCTTTAGGAAACGTTGCACCACTAGGTTGAAGACGTGGGCCAGGCATGGAACATGTTGGAGTCCGGCAAGCTCCAGAGCTGCTACCAGGTTCCGGCCGTTATCACAAACGACCATGCCTGGGCCCAGGTGCAGCGGCTCAAACCATATTGCCGTCTCATCGAGGAGGGCATCCCTCACCTCGGAGGCAGTGTGCTGTCTGTCCCCCAAGCTGATCAGCTTCAGCACAGCCTGCTGACGTCTACCAACGCCAGTGCTGCAACGTTTCCAACTCGTAGCTGGGGTCAATCTAACAGCGGAGGAGGAGGCGGTGGCGGAGGAGATGGCGGTGGCGGAGGAGGAGGCGGTAGAGGAGGAGGAGGAGGGGGGTGTTCTTCTCGTGTCCCTGCCAGGAATGTTAGGCGGGGAGACGAGGTACACCGGGCCAGTTTGGGAAGCAGTCCCAGCCTCAACTACATTCACCCAGTGTGCCGTCAGTGAAATGTAGCGTCCCTGTCCGCATGCACTTGTCCACGCGTCGGTGGTCAAGTGGACCTTTGTGCAAAGCGCGGAACTAAGGGCCCGCCTGATGTTGAGTGACACGTGCTGGTGCAAGGCGGGGACGGCACACCGGGAGAAGTAGTGACGGCTAGGGACGGCATAGCGAGGTGCCGCAGTTGCCATCAGGTCCAGGAAGGCGGGAGTTTCAACAAGCCGGAACGCCAACATCTCCTGGGCCAGCAGTTTAGCGATGTTGGCGTTCAAGGCTTGCGCGTGTGGGTGGTTAGCAGTGTATTTCTGCCGCCGCTCCAATGTCTGAGAGATGGTGGGTTGTTGTAAAGAAACGCCTGATGGTGCCTTTGATGGTGCAGGAGAAGGAGATAAGACAGGACCAGGGGAGGATGAGGTAGAAGTCAACAAAGTGGCGGAGGCAGATGAAGTGGTGTCCTGGCTCGTCCTCTGGAGTGCATCGCCAGCACAGTCAGCAGTGGCAGTGGCAGAGGCAGAGGCAGTGGCAGTGGCGTGAACGGCAGGCGGCCTTTGTCCTGCCGTTGCTGCCTGCCACTGATTCCAGTGCTTGGATTCCAAATGACGGCGCATTGAAGTGGTGGACAGGTTGCTCTTCTTAGAGCCCCTAATCAATTTCGAGAGGCAAATTGTGCAGACAACACTATATCTGTCCTCGGCGCATTCCTTGAAAAAACTCCACACCTTCGAGAAACGTGCCCTCGAGGTGGGAGTTTTTCGGGGCTGGGTACGAACTGGAACATCTTGGGAGATTCCGGGTGTGGCCTGGCTTCGCCTAAGCTGCTGACCTCTGCCTCTGCCTCTAGCTACCCTTTTTGGTGCTGCACCTGCCTCAACATCCACACTACTTTCCCCGCTTGACATCCCCCCTGTCCAGGTCGGGTCAGTGTCCTCATCATCCACCACTTCCTCTTCCAACTCCTGTCTCATCTCCTCCTCCCGCACAATGCGCCGGTCAACTGGATGCCCTGACGGCAACTGCGTCACATCATCGTCGATGAGGGTGGGTTGCTGGTCATCCACCACCAAATCGAACGGAGATGGAGGAGACTCTAGTGTTTGAGCATCTGGACACAGATGCTCCTCTGTTAGGTTCGTGGAATCGTGACGTGGAGAGGCAGGTTGAGGGACAATGAAAGGAGCGGAGAACAGCTCTGGGGAGCAGGGACAGTTTGGGTTATTGTTCTGTAAAGCTTCGGAATTTTGGGAGGAAGGAAGACAAGACTGTTGGGTAATAGGAGGAGAGGAGGCAGAGTCTGACTGGCTGCTGGACAATGTGCTGTAAGCGTTCTCTGACAGCCATTGCAAGACCTGTTCCTGGTTCTCGGGCCTACTAAGGTTTGTACCCTGCAGTTTAGTTAATGTGGCAAGCAACCCTGGCACTGTGGAGCGGCGCAATGCTTGCTGCCCCACAGGAGTAGGCACGGGACGCCCTGTGGCTTCACTGCTACCTTGCTCCCCAGAACCATTCCCCCGACCTCGCCCACGGCCTCGTCCACGTCCCTTTCCGGGAGCCTTGCGCATTTTGAATTCCTAGTTAGAAATTGGCACTGTATACCAGTAGTAAAAATTGTGGGTGCACGTAACCCCAATATATTCTTTGAATTCCCAGTCAGACAATGGCACTGTATACCAGTAGTAAAAATTGTGGGTGCACGTAACCCCAATATATTCTTTGAATTCCCAGTCAGAAACTGGCACTATATGGCAGTAGCAAGAAATGAGGGTATTTGTATTCCCAATATACTCTTTGAATTCCCAGTCAGACAATGGCACTGTATACCAGTAGTAAAAATTGTGGGTGCACGTAACCCCAATATATTCTTTGAATTACCAGTCAGAAACTGGCACTATATGGCAGTAGCAAGAAATGAGGGTATTTATAACCCCAATATATTCTTTGAATTCCCAGTCAGACAATGGCACTGTATACCAGTAGTAAAAATTGTGGGTGCACGTAACCCCAATATATTCTTTGAATTCCCAGTCAGACACTGGCACTATATGGCAGTAGCAAGAAATGAGGGTATTTGTATTCCCAATATATTCTTTGAATTCCCAGTCAGACAATGGCACTGTATACCAGTAGTAAAAATTGTGGGTGTATATAGCCCCAATTCTATTGCTAGGGGACTTGCAGGGTATTTCTGGGGTGAAGGTGGGGGGGCACACCGTTGGAACGGGTATCGGGGTATATATCGGGTATACGGGAATACACTGACAGTGTATTCCATTCAGGATCCTGGGAAAGCTGGGTTGCGGCGATTGAGCCCGTCAGTGCCACGTTACACTGACAAGCTTCTCCCTGGAATTTAGCTCTTACAAGAGCTGTTGGTTGTCTTCTCCTTCCTATCCTAGCCTGTCCCTGCCTACCCAGAATCTAAGCCCTAGCTAGCTGGACGGAAACCTCCGTCCTCGGTGAATTGCAAGCTCAGAATGACGCGAACCTGGGCGGCGCTGTTCTTTTAAATTAGAGGTCACATGTTTTCGGCAGCCAATGGGTTTTGCCTACTTTTTTCAACGTCACCGGTGTCGTAGTTCCTGTCCCACCTACCCTGCGCTGTTATTGGAGCAAAAAAGGCGCCAGGGAAGGTGGGAGGGGAATCGAGTAATGGCGCACTTTACCACGCGGTGTTCGATTCGATTCGAACATGCCGAACAGCCTAATATCCGATCGAACATGAGTTCGATAGAACACTGTTCGCTCATCTCTAATAGAGACTAATAGGGCTAATGTAACTATACCCTAAGTGGCAACAATGTTAACATAGGCAATTGGAGCATACTTGAGATCAGTAGGGCATTGTGTGAGGTGTAGTTGAGTGGAATACGGCTTGTGAGAACGTGAGACTGTACTGTATTGAATATCCTCCGTTTCAATATAGCTCCTGCTGTCATTATCATATACGGGGGTTAATTTGTCAGTAACAGAGACTGCTCACAGAGCTTTCGCCTCCAGGACCTCCCTCTGGCCTTACTCACAGCCTATGTGGAACCACTAGGGATTTGTATCTAGATTTCCTCGCACCTGATTTCATCTAGAGTTCCAGGGATATATAGGTGTACTGGGGCATACCAGATTAGCTCCTGGCACACTATCAGGGAATGAAACTGTTAATGGCTGTACCAGACAGGGATTGACTTAATAATTATTGGTTACCCTTTATCAATGAGGTCATAGTACAGTTTTTTTAAAGAAAATATTTAAAAAACATTAAATAAATTGAGGCCATTTTTAAGAAAGATTATTAAAAGTTATATTTTATTTACTCCTACAGTGATTTAGTCTTTATGTGAGTAACTACCCGTCAGTGATAAATATCAGTATTGGCTGTTTAAATCATATTTAATGTCTTTAGAATTGGATTAATGGCATAAATTTTAGATAATCATTATTATGTTTATTTTTCAGTGATACACATTGATGAGAAGATGAAGCCATCTAATTACATGTTTTGTTTATTTTATTTAATTTTTTTTCCCCTCAATATTCAGCTGTGCAGGAATTATAACTAACCCTGTGATTATTTGTAGGAAAATAAGATTGTCCATCCTGAGACAATAAGTGATATATCACTGTACAAAATATATGAAAATTTGACAAGTTCTTTATGATTTAATGGATGTGTGTGTGTGTCTGGAGCTCCAGTGTGAAGTTTGCATGTATGTATGGAAGTGAATGGGCCCATATGTGTTACATGTATTTGCTATATGCACATGCTCTGTTTGTCCATGTTTGTATTGTTACATTTTTTTAGTCTCCACAGGGAGCAGATGAAGAAATTGAATGCTGATAGTCCCACAGAGGGTGGTGACAAGTAGATATGAGTTTTCTTTCCATCGTTGAATATATATATATATATATATATATATATATATATATATATATATATGTACAGTATATATGTCTTCTGGTGAATATGAGGTGTACTTAATATAACATGTACTATGTACTAGGTACTCAGTGTTTATTGGTGCTTGTGTGTATCAAGTATATCACATGGGTTTTATACTTGTGCCCTGGGTTTATACTATAAATCCATGAATGTTAACAATCGGGAATTATTTTGTGAAAAAGTTGTATCTAATACTTGTATAATGTTATTGGTGCACCATAAAGGGGTAGGCAATGCATGTGAGCTATCTTAATATGTACACGCAGGTAAAGATAAATCCTAGTTTTGCAAAACAAGAGTGGTATTTCTGCGGCATTGTTTGCTACAAGGTGATAGACATCTGACTAAGTAGATTAGAAGGCACTCGGATATCTGCTCTGTAATGTGTTTTTGTGTATAAATTCTTGTTATGACGGGGGAGGGGGAGATAGATTGATCCCTTAAAGTTTTTGCCTTCTCTGCTGATATATTTTGAGCATTTAATGAATTAGTTGTAATTCTGGAATAATTAGAAGTTGTAGAGAATTGAATTTACTTAGGATTGTATAAATAAGTCTGAATACAGGTTTGGCAGGTTTTAGCCAGCCAGCCACTTACAATGGCTGGACCCTCAAACAACAGAATGTCTTAATTAGTGTCTTAATTAGGTCTCAAAAGTCCTATTGTATAATGGCTAAAGGGCAAATAGAGTATTGTATTGCCCTGTATAGCTTAAAAGTGAGACACTGGAAATCTAATTAGAAGTGTCTCATTGTCACCTTAACTAAAAAGAGTCAAGAGAAGTAATAGGGGATGTGACACTGCCAGAAACAGGCAGAGTATAAAAAGATTAGGCAAATGTTTTATGGGAAATTAAGTGAATAATATGTTGATAATTTTTTATGTGCCACAGATAGACAGACATGAACCTGATGTGTTTTCCTCTATCAGAACGGTGGTAAGGCAATCCTCACACAGATAGACAGATGTCATATTTCTTTGGCAAGATAGAGCAACATGGAATTTGCGCTACAATCCTCCTCAAAACATCTCATTTCAGCGTTATTTGACTTTTGAATCCTGCAACTCTTTTACCAGTAGGAGTTCATGATTCAAAAGGGGGAGTAGATAATGAGATATTTAGTAGATGAGATATTTTTAAACTCCCTCTCAGAAGAGGCGGCTTCGGTCATGTCACTGATGCCCCATTGGAGAATCCTGACTATGAGATGTTTGTGGACTGTTCCAGGTACCTAACAGAAAAAGGCAAATTTGAATACAGGGTATGCTGTAGTCATTATACATGACACCATAGTATAAGAAGCCCTTCCACCACACATGTCAGTATAAGATGCTGACCTTATAGACGCCTGATAGCACAGCGAACATTTACACTGACTCCTGGTATGCGTTTGGCATTGCACATGGTTATGGTCCAATATGGAGGTCCAGGAACTTCCTGATGGCACAGGGCAAGCCAATTAAGAATGGAAACTTAGTAAGTCAGTTGAGATATGGCCATATTGCTCCCTAAGCAGTTGGCAATTGTAAAAGTCAGAGCTCACACAAAGGGAAGAGACCCTGAGAGTATTGGACTGATTGAGCAGCGGTACTACTGTCATGGAAGGGTCTCAACCAGGTGAGACATTGACCTAGCAGACCCCAAGGGGCTGTACTCTAGGGTGACTGGTGCCAGAGAATGTGAAGGAATGTGAAAATGGGGGATAAATCAGTGCACCCCCAAATGGCTGGTTTGGCCCACGGTAAGGTGCATGCCTCTTGAAATGCCATGGAGTCATTAGTGGGTAAACTATAGTTTGCCTCAGGTTGGAAGGGCTGCAGGGAATCACGTAAAAGCATGTCACATAGGTGCTCTACACAATCCAGGGCAGGTAGTTAAGACACACCGCATGCACATCAAAATCCCTGTATCCCCAAGGTGGGACTATTAAAGGATTATCTTATCCATTCTTGAGAATACAAGTAGTTTACATACAATTGCCTGAATCTGGAACGTACAAATATGTGTTGGTCTGTGTGGATTTGTTCTCAGGTTGGATCAGCCGAGTAACGACGCAGGTAACTGCCAAGAAATTGATATCTGAGCTTGTGTGTAGATTGGGGATACCTGAGATGAGAGAGTCTGATAGAGGTACACATGTCACAGGTGAAATAATGAATAAAATATTGTATGTATTGGGGATTAAGCAAAGTTCAGGCAAAGTAGAAAAGGTTGAAGTGCACACTCAAGGTGCTTTATGGAAGGGTGCTTAGACTAAGGGTTGTATTTTCCCCAGACTTCACAACTTAAGTATGATAAGTACTGCCAGCTATGTCCAGAACTTGTGTCAAAGACTGAAAGTAACACATGAACAGGCGTTTTCTTCTATTCTAGACCCTGTTTGATCTTTTGATTTTTTCCAGGAGCACATAGCTTGCAAGTGGTGATTGGGTGATAGTGAAAAGACATATCAGAAAGACGGCCCCTCCTAAGTGCTGATGACAACTGCCACCTCCGTCAAATTGGAGGATACCAGCTTCCCATTGTAAAAAGATTCCTGAACCACGGCAGGAATGAAGAAATGGACATTGTTTGTTTTTGTTTTGCTTTCCTAAAAGATAATGTCGATATGGCAAAACATTGTACAAATTGCCATGGGCATATTGTTTCTATATTGTTTTTTTTTTTTTTTTTTTCTCCAAGTTAATTTTGATATGTTTTAATAGATGTAATGATAAAGATACATATGATTGAAAGACATTGTATGGGTATCAGATGGGGAATCCAGAAGATCTGGCAGCTAGGGAGCTAGTTGAATGTACTCATCTGATACAAATACATATGTCTTAATGGGGGAATTGTGGGGGGCTAATAATATCTTATGAAAAATTGTGTATAGAGGTGGGAGCTGAGAGTGTTCTATCTGTCCAGGGATGAGCAATTTGGAGACTTGCCAGACTGGTTATGTAAATACTATGCTCTGTGTATTGGGTGATGCTATCCTACAAAGGATGGAGACAGATCGTCTGGAACCAGGGGCATTGTTAGGAAAGGATCAAAGACCAAAGACCCTTTTAAAGATAAAGGGACAAAAGAAGGGTAATTAAGCTAATTGTCTCCAACAAGGATGTCTATAGTCTTTAGAATACCATGAGATAGACATCTAGGGTGTGTATTTGAGACATGTGCTGATGGCTGCCATTTTGATTGATACCATGCGGCCACCATGCGGTCACTGACTCCAATTTAGAGTAGAGCTAGCCCTCAGAGGGGTGTGACCTCTCTCCAGTTTCTTATCCAATAGATATGCATCAGGGCTATTGTTACAAACTTCTCCACCAATAGATGTTAGGCTAATTATACTAGCCAATCCTGTTCTGTCTATGGCATGTGATATATACTTTGTTCTAGCCACCATTAAACAGAAACAGAATCCATTTTGATACACCACCACCATGTGTCTCTGTTGATTCTCCAGGTCAAAGATGGCTGTAGCCGATCTTGGCCTGTTAATTAATTTTCCTTTACAGACAGCATATCTCTGGGGGTATTATGATTCCCCCAACAGCTGACTTCATGTTGGGTTGCTTTTCAAGAGATAAAGGCATAGTTCACATCATGGAGAGCAAACAATAATGGATTTTTGCAATTCTCGACCCCCAGTATAAGTAAAAAATCTCGTCCTTTGTTCTGGTAGGGGAGAGGAAAAAAATCGCAAAAATATGTAAATATGGAGTCAGGAAGAGAGAGAGAGCCGGAAGACGCAGCGGGGAAGCTGCACAGAGAAGACTTCTAAAGGTAGAAGAACCAGCGTTGATTAGCCAACTGTATAGCATTCGGCCAATCAATGCTGGTTCTGCATCAAACTTTTACATTCGAATAGCGAGTGGTACTCGATCGAGTACAAGTATTTCGAATACCGTAGTATTCAATCCAATACCTACTTGATCAAATACTACTCGCTCATCTCTAATAATTACGGATAAGCGCAGCACACATCCACAATGACAGGTCAAGGGGGACTGAAGGATTTCCCATTGTCTATTCTATCTGTGGTTGTCATGGGCAACGTGATATAAAGGGGGGCTTGGTAATGTTTGTTGAGCTTAAATTTGGGTTTGTGTCCCTCCATTTGGGGAGTAAAGAAGGTTTCCAGGTATTTCCCACTTTGATAGAGGTTTTTTTGAATGTGGAAAGTGTGTAGTTGTTAGGCTGTGATAGTGGGGTAATAGAGGGACTTTGGTGTGTTAGATGCTAGAGATTATTCTCTAATTTGTGTAATTACCAGCGCCTGTTACTTACCTGAGGCACCTAACAGGTGGTGGCAATAACTAAATCACACTTGCAGCCAGTTGAAATGGATTAAAGTTGACTCCACCTCTGTCCTGTGTCCTTGTGTGACCACATTGAGCATGGAGAAAAGAAAGAAGACCAAAGAACTGTCTGAGGACTTGAGAAGCAAAATTGTGAGGAAGCCTGAGCAATCTCAAGGCTACAAGTCCATCTCCAAAGCCCTGAATGTTCCTGTGTCTACCGTGCGCAGTGTCATCCAGAAGTGTAAAGCCCATGGCCCTGTGGCTAACCTCCCTAGATGTGGACGCAAAAGAAACATTGACCAGAGATTTCACCGCAAGATTGTGCGGATGGTGGATAAAGAACCTCGACTAACATCCAAACAAGTCCAAGCTGCCCTGCAGTCCGAGGAGACAACAGTGTCACCCCGTACTATCCAGCGTCAGCGTCTGACTGAGAAGGGACTGTATGGTAGGAGACCCAGGAAGACCCCACTTCTTACCCACAGACAGAAGCCAGGCTGGAGTTTGCCAAAACTTACCTGAGAAAGCCAAAACCGTTCTGGAAGAATGTTCTCTGGTCAGAGGAGACAAAAGTAGGAGAAGGCCTCAACATAGAGATTACAGGAAAAAAGAGAAGAAGACGCCCCCTACAGTCAGACATGGCGGAGGTCCCTGATGGTTTGGGGTTGCTTTGCTGCCTCTGGCACTGGACTGCTTGACCGTGTGCATGGCATTATGAAGTCTGAAGACGACCAACACATTGTGCAGCATCATGTAGGGCCCAGTGTGAGAAAGCTGGGTCTTCCTCAGAGGTCAGGGCTCTTCCAGCAGGACAAGGACCCAAAACACACTTCAGGTCAGCACTAGGAAATGGTGGTGAGAGAAAGCCCTGGAGACTTGTAAAGTGGCAGCAATGAGTCCAGCCCTGAATCCCATAGAACACCTGTGGGGGAGGGGGAGAGATCTCTTGGTGGCAGTTTGGAGAAGGCCCCTTCACATCTCAGGGGGGACCGCGAGCAGTCTGCCAAAGAAGAAGGGTCTAAGATTTCAGCAGAGCCTTATAAGAAACTCATTGCTGGTTAGCGGAAGCGGTTGTGCGCAGTTATTGTGTCTAAAGGTTGTGCGACCAAGTATTAGGCTGAGGGCGCCAATACTTCTGTCCGCACCAGTTCTGGAGTTTTGTGTAAAATGATCAATGATGTGACTTTATTTTCATTCTCTTTTGTGTTTTTTCATTGCAAGCAAAATAACTGAAGATATTACCAAAGAGTTTGTGCTTGTAATCATTATCTGGGGACACCGAGGATTATCTGACAGGACTGCAGGGGGCGATACTTATACTGTATATACCCTGTGTCACTTATATACTATATAAGAGTCTGTGCTGTGTAATCATTATCTGGGAGACAGCGAGGATTATCTGACAGGACTGCGGGGGGTGATACTTATACTGTATATACCCTGTGTCACTTATATACTATATAAGAGTCTGTGCTGTGTAATCATTATCTGGGGACAGCGAGGATTATCTGACAGGACTGCAGGGGGCGATACTTATACTGTATATACCCTGTGTCACTTATATACTATATAAGAGTCTGTGCTGTGTAATCATTATCTGGGGACACTGAGGATTATCTGACAGGACTGCAGGGGGCGATACTTATACTGTATATACCCTGTGTCACTTATATACTATATAAGAGTCTGTGCTGTGTAATCATTATCTGGGGGACAGCGAGGATTATCTGACAGGACTGCAGGGGGCGATACTTATACTGTTTATACCCTGTGTCACTTATATCCTACTAATATTATAAGTGTGAAAGTTTGTGTGTTTGGATGTTTGTGAGTTTGGATGTTTGTTCCTCAATCATGCTAAAACGCCTGGATGGATTTGCGTGCAATTTTCCACAAACATAGTTTTCCCTTAGGATTGAGTCACAGGCTACTTTTGGTGCCACTAAACAACATGGCTTCCTAGCAGGAGACTCACAAAAGCAGGACTCCTAGCCCCAGCTATAGACTCACACACACTGCCTGGCATTTCCTGCCTCAACCTGCCTGCACACTCCTTACTGTCACCTCAGGAATAGCCCTCACTCTACTCACTCACATTTACATATAGCTTTCCACTATATAACACATCACATTGTCTGTATCACGACATACACAATACAACACATCACATTGTCTGACACAATACAACACATCACATTGTCTGTATCACGACATACACAATACAACACATCACATTGTCTGACACAATACAACACATCACA
This sequence comes from Leptodactylus fuscus, assembly GCF_031893055.1. Classification (NCBI taxonomy): domain Eukaryota; kingdom Metazoa; phylum Chordata; class Amphibia; order Anura; family Leptodactylidae; genus Leptodactylus; species Leptodactylus fuscus. Next base: position 126,971 of record NW_027439802.1, read on the forward strand.
TTGTCTGTATCACGACATACACGATACAACACATCACATTGTCTGTATCACGACATACACGATACAACACATCACATTGTCTGTATCACTACATACACAATACAACACATCACATTGTCTGTATCACGACATACACAATATAACACATCGCATTGTCTGTATCACTACATACACAATATAACACATCACATTTGCTAGCCCACCAAACTTTTTAAAGCACTTTTACAGTTTCACACATCTGTGTCCGCCCAATTCTCAAATCACCGCAGACGAAGTTGCGGGGAAAAGCTAGTACTATATAAGAGTCTGTGCTGTGTAATCATTATCTGGGGACAGCGGGGATTATCTGACAGGACTGCAGGGGGTGATACTTATACTGTATATACCCTGTGTCACTTATATACTATATAAGAGTCTGTGCTGTGTAATTATCTGGGGACAGCGGGGATTATCTGACAGGACTGCGGGGGGTGATACTTATACTGTATATACCCTGTGTCACTTATATACTATATAAGAGTCTGTGCTGTGTAATCATTATCTGGGAGACACCGAGGATTATCTGACAGGACTGCAGGGGGCGATACTTATACTGTATATACCCTGTGTCACTTATATACTATATAAGAGTCTGTGCTGTGTAATCATTATCTGGGGGACAGTGAGGATTATCTGACAGGACTGCAGGGGGCGATACTTATACTGTATATACCCTGTGTCACTTATATACTATATAAGAGTCTGTGCTGTGTAATCATTATCTGGGGGACAGTGAGGATTATCTGACAGGACTGCAGGGGGCGATACTTATACTGTATATACCCTGTGTCACTTATATACTATATAAGAGTCTGTGCTGTGTAATCATTATCTGGGGGACAGCGAGGATTATCTGACAGGACTGCAGGGGGCGATACTTATACTGTATGTACCCTGTGTCACTTATATACTATATAAGAGTCTGTGCTGTGTAATCATTATCTGGGGGACAGCGAGGATTATCTGACAGGACTGCAGGGGGCGATACTTATACTGTATATACCCTGTGTCACTTATATACTATATAAGAGTTTGTGCTGTGTAATCATTATCTGGGAGACAGCGAGGATTATCTGACAGGACTGCAGGGGGCGATACTTATACTGTATATACCCTGTGTCACTTATATACTATATAAGAGTCTGTGCTGTGTAATCATTATCTGGGGGACAGCGAGGATTATCTGACAGGACTGCAGGGGGCGATACTTATACTGTATATACCCTGTGTCACTTATATACTATATAAGAGTCTGTGCTGTGTAATCATTATCTGGGAGACAGCGAGGATTATCTGACAGGACTGCAGGGGGCGATACTTATACTGTATATACCCTGTGTCACTTATATACTATATAAGAGTCTGTGCTGTGTAATCATTATCTGGGGGACCCCGAGGATTATCTGACAGGACTGCAGGGGGCGATACTTATACTGTATATACCCTGTGTCACTTATATACTATATAAGAGTTTGTGCTGTGTAATCATTATCTGGGGGACAGCGAGGATTATCTGACAGGACTGCAGGGGGCGATACTTATACTGTATATACCCTGTGTCACTTATATACTATATAAGAGTCTGTGCTGTGTAATCATTATCTGGGGGACAGAGAGGATTATCTGACAGGACTGCAGGGGGCCATACTTATACTATATATACCCTGTGTCACTTATATACTATATAAGAGTCTGTGCTGTGTAATCATTATCTGGGGGACAGCGAGGATTATCTGACAGGACTGCAGGGGGTGATACTTATACTGTATATACCCTGTGTCACTTATATACTATATAAGAGTCTGTGCTGTGTAATCATTATCTGGGGGACAGCGAGGATTATCTGACAGGACTGCAGGGGGCAATACTTATACTGTATATACCCTGTGTCACTTATATACTATATAAGAGTCTGTGCTGTGTAATCATTATCTGGGGGACAGCGAGGATTATCTGACAGGACTGCAGGGGGCGATACTTATACTGTATATACCCTGTGTCACTTATATACTATATAAGAGTCTGTGCTGTGTAATCATTATCTGGGGGACACTGAGGATTATCTGACAGGACTGCAGGGGGCGATACTTATACTGTATATACCCTGTGTCACTTATATACTATATAAGAGTCTGTGCTGTGTAATCATTATCTGAGGGACAGCGGGGATTCTCTGACAGGACTGCAGGGGGGCGATACTTATACTGTATATACCCTGTGTCACTTATATACTATATAAGAGTCTGTGCTGTGTAATCATTATCTGGGGGACAGCGAGGATTATCTGACAGGACTGCAGGGGGTGATACTTATACTGTATATACTCTGTGTCACTTATATACTATATAAGAGTCTGTGCTGTGTAATCATTATCTGGGGACACCGAGGATTATCTGACAGGACTGCAGGGGGCGATACTTATACTGTATATACCCTGTGTCACTTATATACTATATAAGAGTCTGTGCTGTGTAATCATTATCTGGGGGACAGCGAGGATTATCTGACAGGACTGCAGGGGGCGATACTTATACTGTATATACCCTGTGTCACTTATATACTATATAAGAGTCTGTGCTGTGTAATCATTATCTGGGGACACCGAGGATTATCTGACAGGACTGCAGGGGGCGATACTTATACTGTATATACCCTGTGTCACTTATATACTATATAAGAGTTTGTGCTGTGTAATCATTATCTGGGGACAGCGAGGATTATCTGACAGGACTGCAGGGGGCGATACTTATACTGTATATACCCTGTGTCACTTATATACTATATAAGAGTTTGTGCTGTGTAATCATTATCTGGGGGACAGCGAGGATTATCTGACAGGACTGCAGGGGTCGATACTTATACTGTATATACCCTGTGTCACTTATATACTATATAAGAGTCTGTGCTGTGTAATCATTATCTGAGGACACCGAGGATTATCTGACAGGACTGCAGGGGGCGATACTTATACTGTATATACCCTGTGTCACTTATATACTATATAAGAGTCTGTGCTGTGTAATCATTATCTGGGGACAGCGAGGATTATCTGACAGGACTGCAGAGGGCGATACTTATACTGTATATACCCTGTGTCACTTATATACTATATAAGAGTCTGTGCTGTGTAATCATTATCTGGGGGACAGCGAGGATTATCTGACAGGACTGCAGGGGGCAATACTTATACTGTATATACCCTGTGTCACTTATATACTATATAAGAGTCTGTGCTGTGTAATCATTATCTGGGGGACAGCGAGGATTATCTGACAGGACTGCAGGGGGCGATACTTATACTGTATATACCCTGTGTCACTTATATACTATATAAGAGTCTGTGCTGTGTAATCATTATCTGGGGGACAGCGAGGATTATCTGACAGGACTGCAGGGGGCGATACTCATACTGTATATACCCTGTGTCACTTATATACTATATAAGAGTTTGTGCTGTGTAATCATTATCTGGGGACAGCGAGGACTATCTGACAGGACTGCAGGGGGCAATACTTATACTGTATATACCCTGTGTCACTTATATACTATATAAGAGTTTGTGCTGTGTAATCATTATCTGGGGACAGCTAGGATTATCTGACAGGACTGCAGGGGGCGATACTTATACTGTATATACCCTGTGTCACTTATATACTATATACAGAGTCTGTGCTGTGTAATCATTATCTGGGGGACAACGAGGATTATCTGACAGGACTGCAGGGGGCGATACTCATACTGTATATACCCTGTGTCACTTATATACTATATAAGAGTTTGTGCTGTGTAATCATTATCTGGGGACAGCGAGGATTATCTGACAGGACTGCAGGGGGCGATACTCATACTGTATATACCCTGTGTCACTTATATACTATATAAGAGTCTGTGCTGTGTAATCATTATCTGGGGGACAGCGAGGATTATCTGACAGGACTGCAGGGGGTGATACTTATACTGTATATACCCTGTGTCACTTATATACTATATAAGAGTCTGTGCTGTGTAATCATTATCTGGGGACAGCGGGGATTATCTGACAGGACTGCGGGGGGTGATACTTATACTGTATATACCCTGTGTCACTTATATACTATATAAGAGTCTGTGCTGTGTAATCATTATCTGGGAGACACCGAGGATTATCTGACAGGACTGCAGGGGGCGATACTTATACTGTATATACCCTGTGTCACTTATATACTATATAAGAGTCTGTGCTGTGTAATCATTATCTGGGGGACAGTGAGGATTATCTGACAGGACTGCAGGGGGCGATACTTATACTGTATATACCCTGTGTCACTTATATACTATATAAGAGTCTGTGCTGTGTAATCATTATCTGGGGGACAGCGAGGATTATCTGACAGGACTGCAGGGGGCGATACTTATACTGTATATACCCTGTGTCACTTATATACTATATAAGAGTCTGTGCTGTGTAATCATTATCTGGGGACAGCGAGGATTATCTGACAGGACTGCAGGGAGCGATACTTATACTGTATATACCCTGTGTCACTTATATACTATATAAGAGTCTCTGCTGTGTAATCATTATCTGGGGACAGCGAGGATTATCTGACAGGACTGCAGGGGGCGATACTTATACTGTATATACCCTGTGTCACTTATATACTATATAAGAGTTTGTGCTGTGTAATCATTATCTGGGGACAGCGAGGATTATCTGACAGGACTGCAGGGGGCGATACTTATACTGTATATACCCTGTTTCACTTATATACTATATACAGAGTCTGTGCTGTGTAATCATTATCTGGGGGACAGCGAGGATTATCTGACAGGACTGCAGGGGGCGATACTCATACTGTATATACCCTGTGTCACTTATATACTATATAAGAGTTTGTGCTGTGTAATCATTATCTGGGGGACAGCGAGGATTATCTGACAGGACTGCAGGGGGCGATACTCATACTGTATATACCCTGTGTCACTTATATACTATATAAGAGTTTGTGCTGTGTAATCATTATCTGGGGACAGCGAGGATTATCTGACAGGACTGCAGGGGGCAATACTTATACTGTATATACCCTGTGTCACTTATATACTATATAAGAGTTTGTGCTGTGTAATCATTATCTGGGGACAGCGAGGATTATCTGACAGGACTGCAGGGGGCGATACTTATACTGTATATATCCTGTGTCACTTATATACTATATAAGAGTCTGTGCTGTGTAATCATTATCTGGGAGACACCGAGGATTATCTGACAGGACTGCAGGGGGCGATACTTATACTGTATATACCCTGTGTCACTTATATACTATATAAGAGTCTGTGCTGTGTAATCATTATCTGGAGGACACCGAGGATTATCTGACAGGACTGCAGGGGGCGATACTTATACTGTATATACCCTGTGTCACTTATATACTATATAACAGTTTGTGCTGTGTAATCATTATCTGGGGACAGCGAGGATTATCTGACAGGACTGCAGGGGGCGATACTTATACTGTATGTACCCTGTGTCACTTATATACTATATAAGAGTCTGTGCTGTGTAATCATTATCTGGGGGACACTGAGGACTATCTGACAGGACTGCAGGGGGCGATACTTATACTGTATATACCCTGTGTCACTTATATACTATATAAGAGTTTGTGCTGTGTAATCATTATCTGAGGACAGCGAGGATTATCTGACAGGACTGCAGGGGGCGATACTTATACTGTATATACCCTGTGTCACTTATATACTATATAAGAGTTTGTGCTGTGTAATCATTATCTGGGGGACAGCAAGGATTATCTGACAGGACTGCAGGGGGCGATACTTATACTGTATATACCCTGTGTCACTTGTATACTATATAAGAGTCTGTGCTGTGTAATCATTATCTGGGGGACAGCGAGGATTATCTGACAGGACTGCAGGGGGCAATACTTATACTGTATATACCCTGTGTCACTTATATACTATATAAGAGTCTGTGCTGTGTAATCATTATCTGGGGGACAGCGAGGATTATCTGACAGGACTGCAGGGGGCGATACTTATACTGTATATACCCTGTGTCACTTATATACTATATAAGAGTCTGTGCTGTGTAATCATTATCTGGGGGACAGCGAGGATTATCTGACAGGACTGCAGGGGGCGATACTTATACTGTATATACCCTGTGTCACTTATATACTATATAAGAGTCTGTGCTGTGTAATCATCTGGGGACACCGAGGATTTTCTGACAGGACTGCAGGGGGCGATACTTATACTGTATATACCCTGTGTCACTTATATACTATATAACAGTTTGTGCTGTGTAATCATTATCTGGGGACAGCGAGGATTATCTGACAGGACTGCAGGGGGCGATACTTATACTGTATGTACCCTGTGTCACTTATATACTATATAAGAGTCTGTGCTGTGTAATCATTATCTGGGGGACACTGAGGACTATCTGACAGGACTGCAGGGGGCGATACTTATACTGTATATACCCTGTGTCACTTATATACTATATAAGAGTTTGTGCTGTGTAATCATTATCTGAGGACAGCGAGGATTATCTGACAGGACTGCAGGGGGCGATACTTATACTGTATATACCCTGTGTCACTTATATACTATATAAGAGTTTGTGCTGTGTAATCATTATCTGGGGACAGCGAGGATTATCTGACAGGACTGCAGGGGGCGATACTTATACTGTATATACCCTGTGTCACTTATATACTATATAAGAGTTTGTGCTGTGTAATCATTATCTGAGGACAGCGAGGATTATCTGACAGGACTGCAGGGGGCGATACTTATACTGTATATACCCTGTGTCACTTATATACTATATAAGAGTTTGTGCTGTGTAATCATTATCTGAGGATAGCGAGGATTATCTGACAGGACTGCAGGGGGCGATACTTATACTGTATATACCCTGTGTCACTTATATACTATATAAGAGTCTGTGCTGTGTAATCATTATCTGGGGACAGCGAGGATTATCTGACAGGACTGCAGGGGGCGATACTTATACTGTATATACCCTGTGTCACTTATATACTATATAAGAGTCTGTGCTGTGTAATCATTATCTGGAGGACAGCGAGGATTATCTGACAGGACTGCAGGGGGCGATACTTATACTGTATATACCCTGTGTCACTTATATACTATATAAGAGTCTGTGCTGTGTAATCATTATCTGGGGGACAGCGAGGATTATCTGACAGGACTGCAGGGGGCGATACTTATACTGTATATACCCTGTGTCATTTATATACTATATAAGAGTCTGTGCTGTGTAATCATTATCTGGGGACAGCGAGGATTATCTGACAGGACTGCAGGGGGCGATACTTATACTGTATATACCCTGTGTCACTTATATACTATATAAGAGTCTGTGCTGTGTAATCATTATCTGGGGGACAGCGAGGATTATCTGACAGGACTGCAGGGGGCGATACTTATACTGTATATACCCTGTGTCACTTATATACTATATAAGAGTCTGTGCTGTGTAATCATCTGGGGACACCGAGGATTATCTGACAGGACTGCAGGGGGCGATACTTATACTGTATATACCCTGTGTCACTTATATACTATATAACAGTTTGTGCTGTGTAATCATTATCTGGGGACAGCGAGGATTATCTGACAGGACTGCAGGGGGCGATACTTATACTGTATGTACCCTGTGTCACTTATATACTATATAAGAGTCTGTGCTGTGTAATCATTATCTGGGGGACACTGAGGACTATCTGACAGGACTGCAGGGGGCGATACTTATACTGTATATACCCTGTGTCACTTATATACTATATAAGAGTTTGTGCTGTGTAATCATTATCTGAGGACAGCGAGGATTATCTGACAGGACTGCAGGGGGCGATACTTATACTGTATATACCCTGTGTCACTTATATACTATATAAGAGTTTGTGCTGTGTAATCATTATCTGGGGACAGCGAGGATTATCTGACAGGACTGCAGGGGGCGATACTTATACTGTATATACCCTGTGTCACTTATATACTATATAAGAGTTTGTGCTGTGTAATCATTATCTGAGGACAGCGAGGATTATCTGACAGGACTGCAGGGGGCGATACTTATACTGTATATACCCTGTGTCACTTATATACTATATAAGAGTTTGTGCTGTGTAATCATTATCTGAGGATAGCGAGGATTATCTGACAGGACTGCAGGGGGCGATACTTATACTGTATATACCCTGTGTCACTTATATACTATATAAGAGTCTGTGCTGTGTAATCATTATCTGGGGACAGCGAGGATTATCTGACAGGACTGCAGGGGGCGATACTTATACTGTATATACACTGTGTCACTTATATACTATATAAGAGTCTGTGCTGTGTAATCATTATCTGGGGGACAGCGAGGATTATCTGACAGGACTGCAGGGGGCGATACTTATACTGTATATACCCTGTGTCACTTATATACTATATAAGAGTTTGTGCTGTGTAATCATTATCTGAGGACAGCGAGGATTATCTGACAGGACTGCAGGGGGCGATACTTATACTGTATATACCCTGTGTCACTTATATACTATATAAGAGTCTGTGCTGTGTAATCATTATCTGGGGGACAGCGAGGATTATCTGACAGGACTGCAGGGGGCGATACTTATACTGTATATACCCTGTGTCACTTATATACTATATAAAAGTCTGTGCTGTGTAATCATTATCTGGGGACACCGAGGATTATCTGACAGGACTGCAGGGGGGTTAATACTTTTGGCCAGCACTGTACATCAGCGTCATATTGTGCTCCTTGCAGTGATACTGTGCTCATGTATTTACAACCTTCCTCATTACATGTACAGCTATGGAGAGAATGAACACGAGGTCGGCTATACACTCATCATGTAAACAATGTATACGAATATCTATGAATATATCAATACATATAACACAAGTAGACAAGTAACAATACCGGGGAGTTCCCACTAGAGGGCAGCGTGGCGACAAGTAATAGGTTCCTGTCCTAAATATTAACCCCTTCCCGCCGATGGCACTTTTTGATCTTTCATAGCTGCCATGTGTCACTTTATGTGCTAATAACTCTGGAACGCTTTAACTTACCAAAGTGATTGTGAGATTGTTTTCTCGTAACACATTGTACTTCATGTCAGTGGTAAATTTTGGTTTATATGTTTTGTGTTTATTTATGAAAAAAATAGGAAATTTGGTGGAAATTTTGAAAACTCAGCATTTTATAAAGTTTGATATGATGTGCATTGCATACAGATAGTCAGCCCGCCATCTATCCTAAATCTCATGTCCCAGGTCTCGGCTTTATGTCGCATCAGACTTTAGTCGCCCTGAGTCACTGAGGGCCGATTGCTGGTCAGCAGAAATAACAGGAGATAACGGATGCTCCAGTGCTTGTGCATCAGGGAAGTCATCTGTTACCTCTGGTGATTCAGGACGTGGTGGGACAGAGAGAGGGACAGTGAATGGAGCCGAAAACAGCTCCTGGGAGGCGGGAAAGGTGGGATTAGGTTGCTGGGAAGATTGGGCATGTTGTGAGGAAGGAGGAGCGGCCTGTTGGGTAGGAGGAGGAGTTGAGGCGGACTGGCTGGTGGAGAATGTGCTGGAAGCATTGTCCGCCAGCCATTGTAACACCTGTTCCTGGTGCTCGGGCCTAGTTAGGTTTGTACCCTGCAGCCTACTCAATGTGGTCATCAAGCCGGAGACTGTGGGGAAGCGCAATGCTTGCTGCCGCAGAGCTGTAGGCGCAGTAGACGCTGTTGGTTGAGCACAACCTTGCTGAACATCTGCATTTCCACACCCCCGTCCTCGTCCCCTTGCGCTAGCTTTGCGCATTTTTGATGTTCTATACACCACAAAGAGAAGCTCTATATGAACTTGTAACTGCTGCGGATTGCTGCTATGTTTCAGGCCCCCCCTCAAAATTCCAGTCTTTTCCAGCTCTATATGATGTAGTCCCTGCTGTGTATTCCGGCTATTCTGTGTGCGGACAGCCAACAATGAGCGCTGTTTCTCCGCTATATATGAACTTGTATCTGTTGTGTGTCCCTGTTCTCCACCGTCCGGGGAAAGCTGGACTCCTCTCTCTGCAGTGTATAGCTCTGAGAAGAGCGGCTGGTTTTCTTCTTTAGTTCTTGCCTATCTGAAGCTAATCGCTATCTCGCCCTCAGCAGATGTTTCTCTCCCTATGTCTGACCGCAAAAATGGCAAATAGGGCGGCGGCCGTTCTTATGAATGGGACGTCACATGATTTCGGCAGCCAATGGTTTTTTTCAATTTTTTTCACTGCCTCTGTTGTCGTAGTTCCAGTCCCACCTCCCCTGCAGTTATTGGTGCAAAAAATGCCTATGCAGCCTTGAATTCAATTGTGAACGAATACATGAAACGCCATGATATGCGATGGAACGGCGTTCGCTCATCTCTAATTATATCCAATTTGGCTTTTTGACAATTCTTTTTGTGGTTTTCCATTGAAGACAAAATAAATGAAGATATTACCAAAGAGTTTGTGCTTGTAATCATTATCTGGAAGAACACAAGGATTATCTGACAGAATTGCAGGGGGCCAATACTTTTGGCCAACACTGTAGCAGAGCTGGATTTGTTAGGTGATGAGAACCCCAAACATACATGGTACAGGACTGAGTCAGCTTGCAATATACTCACTTTTAGGTCTGTGTTTAATGGACTCCCTGTTTCAGCCCTTATTAGCTAAATTCAATTAGCAGACCTGATAACTGGGAGATAAACAGCTCAGAAATACAAGCTGCTCCGAGCACTCAGCCCCCTCCCCTCCTACATCAATTGTGAGATAAGACCAATCCCAGGTCCGTTGTTAAGGAAACGCAGTGTAAACAATGTAGTGAAGAATCCAAACAAAGCAGTATTGCTGAAGCAATGTATTTAGGAAAAGCCTTAACTCCACATAAGCCAGCAGTATAGATAGGATCCTTGAGATGGGACAACCCCTCTGAGTAGAGGATTCTTTAAGATACAGACAAAAAGAGTGAAAAGGAAAGATAAAGGTCACTGTCAGCTCGGAGCTCTGTGTCGAGGCTGCCACTCATGCAGCGCCATCTTGGGAGAAAAAATATTTAGGTTCATTAAATCGTATACCAAAATGCCGCCCCCTAATTGTGTAACATCTCTGCCTGTTCGGGCCTCTGCACCACCCTCTGCTCGCGTTCTGCGGTGCAGGAGGCGTGTGCAGTTTGATAAACTGCTTAAAGTTTTTAGTTGCGCTGTGTGAACACGGCTCTAGTTCTGTGATTGCATTTGCACCACACCCGTCTTCTGCCAATGTTGCCTCTGTCCATTCAGTGTTTGATTTTGTCTTGCCTGTGATTGACAGCTTTCCTTCCTATCAGGTTCCGGGCGGGTTCTTCCTCCCTATTTAGTCTTGGCTCACAGTCACACTGGTGCCGGTTATTGCCTCGTGCTTTCTGGCTTCTCTTGCTGTTTATTTACTTGTACTCTAATCCTTGACCTCTGGCTTCCCTACTGACTATTCTTTGGACTCCGATTTGGCACTGCATCGCTCTCCTGTTACTGACCCCTGGCTACCTGACCTCCCTTTGTTGTTGTTTGTCTTGTCTGCGTTTTGTGTTTCACGTATTCAGGGAGGGATTGTCTTCGTGGTTGTCGCCTATTACCTAGAATAGGGTCTGGCAATAGGAAGGGAAAGTGTGTGTGTGGGGGGGGGGGGGCTTCAGCTTAGGGCTCACTGTCCCTTGTGCCCCTTCCTCCAGGGTTCACCAGCAGCTTCTGGGGAATTATCGTCTGCTATTCCCTAACAAATTGTCTATGAGTAATAATAGCTGAGGCAGCCGCCCCATTGAAGGTGCACCCCTCCACCCCCAGCCACTCATTTACCACTTCCTGTCACTCCCCTCCACCCCCAGCCACTCATTTACCACTTCCTGTTACTCCCCTCCACCCCCAGCCACTCATTTACCACTTCCTGTCACTCCCCTCCACCCCCAGCCACTCATTTACCACTTCCTGTCACTCCCCTCCACCCCCAGCCACTCATTTACCACTTCCTGTCACTCCCCTCCACCCCCAGCCACTCATTTACCACTTCCTGTCACTCCCCTCCACCCCCAGCCACTCATTTACCACTTCCTGTCACTCCCCTCCACCCCCAGCCACTCATTTACCACTTCTTGTCACTCCCCTTCACATCTGCCACTAATTTACCACTTCCTGTTACTCCCCACCACCTCATGCCACTAATTTACCACTTCCTGTTACTCCCCACCACCCCCAGCCACTCATTTACCACTTCCTGTTACTCCCCTCCACCCCCTGCCACTCATTTACCACTTCCTGTCACTCCCCTCCACCCCCTGCCACTCATTTACCACTTCCTGTCACTCCCCTCCACCCCCAGCCACTCATTTACCACTTCCTGTCACTCCCCTCCACCCCCAGCCACTCATTTACCACTTCCTGTCATTCCCCTCCACCCCCAGCCACTCATTTACCACTTCCTGTCACTCCCCTCCACCCCCAGCCACTCATTTACCACTTCCTGTTACTCCCCTCCACCCCATGTCACTCATTTACCACTTCCTGTCACTCCCCTCCACCTCCTGCAACTCATTTACCACTTCCTGTTACTCCCCTCCACCCCATGTCACTCATTTACCACTTCCTGTCACTCCCCTCCACCTCCTGCCACTCATTTACCACTTCCTGTTACTCCCCTCCACCCCCAGCCACTCATTTACCACTTCCTGTCACTCCCCTCCACCCCCCAGCCACTCATTTACCACTTCCTGTCACTCCCCTCCACCCCCAGCCACTCATTTACCACTTCCTGTCACTCCCCTCCACCCCCAGCCACTCATTTACCACTTCTTGTCACTCCCCTTCACATCTGCCACTAATTTACCACTTCCTGTTACTCCCCACCACCTCCTGCCACTAATTTACCACTTCCTGTTACTCCCCACCACCCCCAGCCACTCATTTACCACTTCCTGTTACTCCCCTCCACCCCCTGCCACTCATTTACCACTTCCTGTCACTCCCCTCCACCCCCTGCCACTCATTTACCACTTCCTGTCACTCCCCTCCACCCCCAGCCACTCATTTACCACTTCCTGTCACTCCCCTCCACCCCAGCCACTCATTTACCACTTCCTGTCACTCCCCTCCACCCCCAGCCACTCATTTACCACTTCCTGTCACTCCCCTCCACCCCCAGCCACTCATTTACCACTTCCTGTCACTCCCCTCCACCCCCAGCCACTCATTTACCACTTCCTGTCACTCCCCTCCACCCCCAGCCACTCATTTACCACTTCCTGTCACTCCCTCCACCCCCTGCCACTCATTTACCACTTCCTGTCACTCCCCTCCACCCCCAGCCACTCATTTACCACTTCCTGTTACTCCCCTCCACCCCATGCCACTCATTTACCACTTCCTGTCACTCCCTCCACCCCCTGCCACTCATTTACCACTTCCTGTCACTCCCCTCCACCCCCAGCCACTCATTTACCACTTCCTGTCACTCCCCTCCACCCCCAGCCACTCATTTACCACTTCCTGTTACTCCCCTCCACCCCATGTCACTCATTTACCACTTCCTGTCATTCCCCTCCACCCCCAGCCACTCATTTACCGCTTCCTGTCACTCCCCTCCACCCCCTGTCACTCATTTACCACTTCCTGTCACCCCCTCCACCTCCTGCCACTCATTTACCACTTCCTGTCACTCCCCTCCACCCCCAGCCACTCATTTACCACTTCCTGTTACTCCCCTCCACCCCATGTCACTCATTTACCACTTCCTGTCACTCCCCTCCACCCCATGTCACTCATTTACCACTTCCTGTCACTCCCCTCCACCCCATGTCACTCATTTACCACTTCCTGTCACTCCCCTCCACCTCCTGCCACTCATTTACCACTTCCTGTCACTCCCCTCCACCCCATGTCACTCATTTACCACTTCCTGTCACTCCCCTCCACCTCCTGCCACTCATTTACCACTTCCTGTCACTCCCCTCCACCTCCTGCCACTCATTTACCACTTCCTGTCACTCCCCTCCACCCCCAGCCACTCATTTACCACTTCCTGTCACTCCCCTCCACCCCCTGTCACTCATTTACCACTTCCTGTCACTCCCCTCCACCCCCAGCCACTCATTTACCACTTCCTGTCACTCCCCTCCACCCCCAGCCACTCATTTACCGCTTCCTGTCACTCCCCTCCACCCCCTGTCACTCATTTACCACTTCCTGTCACCCCCTCCACCTCCTGCCACTCATTTACCACTTCCTGTCACTCCCCTCCACCCCCAGCCACTCATTTACCACTTCCTGTTACTCCCCTCCACCCCATGTCACTCATTTACCACTTCCTGTCACTCCCCTCCACCTCCTGCCACTCATTTACCACTTCCTGTCACTCCCCTCCACCTCCTGCCACTCATTTACCACTTCCTGTCACTCCCCTCCACCCCCAGCCACTCATTTACCACTTCCTGTCACTCCCCTCCACCTCCTGCCACTCATTTACCACTTCCTGTCACTCCCCTCCACCTCCTGCCACTCATTTACCACTTCCTGTCACTCCCCTCCACCCCCTGCCACTCATTTACCACTTCCTGTCACTCCCCTCCACCCCCAGCCACTCATTTACCACTTCCTGTCACTCCCCTCCACCCCCAGCCACTCATTTACCACTTCCTGTCACTCCCCTCCACCCCCAGCCACTCATTTACCACTTCCTGTCACTCCCCTCCACCCCCAGCCACTCATTTACCACTTCTTGTCACTCCCCTTCACATCTGCCACTAATTTACCACTTCCTGTTACTCCCCACCACCTCCTGCCACTAATTTACCACTTCCTGTTACTCCCCACCACCCCCAGCCACTCATTTACCACTTCCTGTTACTCCCCTCCACCCCCTGCCACTCATTTACCACTTCCTGTCACTCCCCTCCACCCCCTGCCACTCATTTACCACTTCCTGTCACTCCCCTCCACCCCCAGCCACTCATTTACCACTTCCTGTCACTCCCCTCCACCCCCAGCCACTCATTTACCACTTCCTGTCACTCCCCTCCACCCCCAGCCACTCATTTACCACTTCCTGTCACTCCCCTCCACCCCCAGCCACTCATTTACCACTTCCTGTCACTCCCCTCCACCCCCAGCCACTCATTTACCACTTCCTGTCATTCCCCTCCACCCCCAGCCACTCATTTACCACTTCCTGTCACTCCCCTCCACCCCCAGCCACTCATTTACCACTTCCTGTTACTCCCCTCCACCCCATGTCACTCATTTACCACTTCCTGTCATTCCCCTCCACCCCCAGCCACTCATTTACCGCTTCCTGTCACTCCCCTCCACCCCCTGTCACTCATTTACCACTTCCTGTCACCCCCTCCACCTCCTGCCACTCATTTACCACTTCCTGTCACTCCCCTCCACCCCCTGCCACTCATTTACCACTTCCTGTTACTCCCCTCCACCCCATGTCACTCATTTACCACTTCCTGTTACTCCCCTCCACCCCCTGCCACTCATTTACCACTTCCTGTCACTCCCCTCCACCCCATGTCACTCATTTACCACTTCCTGTCACTCCCCTCCACCTCCTGCCACTCATTTACCACTTCCTGTTACTCCCCTCCACCCCATGTCACTCATTTACCACTTCCTGTCACTCCCCTCCACCCCATGTCACTCATTTACCACTTCCTGTCACTCCCCTCCACCCCATGTCACTCATTTACCACTTCCTGTTACTCCCCTCCACCCCATGTCACTCATTTACCACTTCCTGTCACTCCCCTCCACCTCCTGCCACTCATTTACCACTTCCTGTCACTCCCCTCCACCCCCAGCCACTCATTTACCACTTCCTGTCACTCCCCTCCACCTCCTGCCACTCATTTACCACTTCCTGTCACTCCCCTCCACCTCCTGCCACTCATTTACCACTTCCTGTCACTCCCCTCCACCTCCTGCCACTCATTTACCACTTCCTGTTACTCCCCTCCACCTCCTGCCACTCATTTACCACTTCCTGTCACTCCCCTCCACCCCCAGCCACTCATTTACCGCTTCCTGTCACTCCCCTCCACCTCCTGCCACTCATTTACCACTTCCTGTTACTCCCCTCCACCCCCAGCCACTCATTTACCACTTCCTGTCACTCCCCTCCACCTCCTGCCACTCATTTACCACTTCCTGTTACTCCCCTCCACCCCATGTCACTCATTTACCACTTCCTGTTACTCCCCACCACCCCCTGCCACTCATTTACCACTTCCTGTTACTCCCCTCCACCCCATGTCACTCATTTACCACTTCCTGTCACTCCCCTCCACCTCCTGCCACTCATTTACCGCTTCCTGTCACTCCCCTATTGAGCCCATTACCCCGCAGTAAAGTCTCGGCTGTCAGCCATATTGAGAGGATACACAGGGAGGCCGGGAATCAATACACAATTTATTGATAAATAGAAACCTTTACTTGATTTTTTACCTTTACATCATTTTATAATAATTAATCTTAACATTGTAGGAAAATACAGAAAATAATAAGATATTTACAGGAGCCGAGGCCTTGTGGGTTGTCAGATGTCAGGAGTGCGCTGATAGTTGTCGGCGGTGTCAGGATGAGCTTTAGATATAGATCTATTATAATATCGCCATTATACACATCCCTTATATAAATACATATTACAGGCAGAGCGAGGAGAATCGGACACTGCAGCAATCACTAGGCCAGGGATGACAATAGAGAGCGCACCGCGTCCGCCACCTGCTTCTTCAGCTCTGTGAGTGCTGAACTAATGGCTTCCGAGGACTTGTTAAGGAGATTATTGGCCAAGTCTAACAGCTCCTTACCCAAGTCTTCCGGGACAATATCTACTAGGATATTAATGATTTTTTTGAGTTGCTCTTGTGGGGATGGGGTGGTAATTATTGTGTTAGTTGTCACTGTTGTTGTCTCTGGGGTAGTTGTTGTTTCTGAGGTAGTAGTGGTTGTTTCAGGGGTAGTTGTGGTTGTCTCTTGGGTAGTTGTTGTCTCTGGGGTAGTTGTGGTTGTCTCTTGGGTAGTTGTTGTTTCTGGGGTAGTTGTTGTTTCTGGGGTAGTAGTGGTTGTCTCAGGGGTAGTTGTTGTTTCTGGGGTAGTTGTGGTTGTTTCAGGGGTAGTTGTGGTTGTCTCAGGGGTAGTTGTAGTTGTCTCTTGGGTAGTTGTTGTTTCTGGGGTAGTTGTTGTTTCTGGGGTAGTTGTTGTTTCTGGGGTAGTAGTGGTTGTCTCAGGGGTAGTTGTTGTTTCTGGGGTAGTTGTGGTTGTTTCAGGGGTAGTTGTGGTTGTCTCTTGGGTAGTTGTTGTCTCTGGGGTAGTTGTGGTTGTCTCTTGGGTAGTTGTGGTTGTCTCAGGGGTAGTTGTGGTTGTCTCTAGGGTAGTTGTGGTTGTTTCTGGGGTAGTTGTGGTTGTTTCTGGGGTAGTAGTGGTTGTCTCAGGGGTAGTTGTGGTTGTCTCTTGGGTAGTTGTTGTTTCTGGAGTAGTAGTGGTTGTCTCAGGGGTAGTTGTGGTTGTCTCTAGTGTAGTTGTTGTTTCTGGGGTAGTAGTGGTTGTCTCAGGGGTAGTTGTTGTTTCTGGGGTAGTTGTGGTTGTTTCTGGGGTAGTAGTGGTTGTCTCAGGGGTAGTTGTTGTCTCTTGGGTAGTTGTTGTTTCTGGGGTAGTTGTGGTTGTTTCTGGGGTAGTAGAGGTTGTTTCTGGGGTAGTAGAGGTTGTCTCAGGGGTAGTTGTGGTTGTCTCTAGGGTAGTTGTGGTTGTTTCTGGGGTAGTAGTGGTTGTCTCAGGGGTAGTTGTGGTTGTCTCTTGGGTAGTTGTTGTTTCTGGAGTAGTAGTGGTTGTCTCAGGGGTAGTTGTGGTTGTCTCTAGTGTAGTTGTTGTTTCTGGGGTAGTAGTGGTTGTCTCAGGGGTAGTTGTGGTTTCTGGGGTAGTTGTGGTTGTTTCTGGGGTAGTAGTGGTTGTCTCAGGGGTAGTTGTTGTCTCTTGGGTAGTTGTTGTTTCTGGGGTAGTAGTGGTTGTCTCAGGGGTAGTTGTTGTTTCTGGGGTAGTTGTGGTTGTTTCTGGGGTAGTAGTGGTTGTCTCAGGGGAAGTTGTGGTTGTCTCTTGGGTAGTGGTTGTCTCAGGGGTAGTTGTGGTTGTCTCAGGGGTAGTTGTGGTTGTCTCTTCAGTAGTTGTTGTTTCTGAGGTAGTTGTGGTTGTTTCTGGGGTAGTTGTGGTTGTTTCTGGGGTAGTAGTGGTTGTCTCAGGGGTAGTTGTTGTTTCTGGGGTAGTAGTGGTTGTCTCAGGGGTAGTTGTTGTCTCTTGGGTAGTTGTTGTTTCTGGGGTAGTTGTGGTTGTTTCTGGGGTAGTTGTTTCTGGGGTAGTAGTGGTTGTCTCAGGGGTAGTTGTTGTTTCTGGGGTAGTTGTGGTTGTTTCTGGAGTAGTAGTGGTTGTCTCAGTGGTAGTTGTTGTTTCTGGGGTAGTTGTTTCTGGGGTAGTAGTGGTTGTCTCAGGGGTAGTTGTTGTTTCTAGGGTAGTTGTGGTTGTTTCTGGGGTAGTAGTGGTTGTTTCTGGGGTAGTTGTGGTTGTCTCTTGGGTAGTAGTGGTTGTCTCAGGGGTAGTTGTGGTTGTCTCTTGGGTAGTTGTTGTTTCTGGGGTAGTTGTGTCAGGGGTAGTTGTGGTTGTCTCTAGGGTAGTTGTTGTTTCTGGGGTAGTTGTGGTTGTTTCTGGGGTAGTTGTTTCTGAGGTAGTAGTGGTTGTCTCAGGGGTAGTTGTGGATGTCTCTTGAGTAGTTGTTGTTTCTGGGGTAGTTGTGGTTGTTTCTGGGGTAGTTGTGGTTGTCTCTAGGGTAGTTGTTGTATCTGGGGTAGTTGTGGTTGTTTCTGGGGTAGTTGTTTCTGGGGTAGTAGTGGTTGTCTCAGGGGTAGTTGTTGTTTCTGGGGTAGTTGTGGTTGTTTCTGGAGTAGTAGTTTTTGTCTCAGTGGTATTTGTTGTTTCTGGGGTAGTTGTTTCTGGGGTAGTAGTGGTTGTCTCAGGGGTAGTTGTTGTTTCTGGGGTAGTTGTGGTTGTTTCTGGGGTAGTAGTGGTTGTCTCAGGGGTAGTTGTGGTTGTCTCAGGGGTAGTTGTTTCTGGGAT
Source organism: Leptodactylus fuscus (assembly GCF_031893055.1). Lineage (NCBI taxonomy): Eukaryota > Metazoa > Chordata > Amphibia > Anura > Leptodactylidae > Leptodactylus > Leptodactylus fuscus. The sequence goes on from NW_027439802.1 coordinate 146,204, forward strand.
AGTTGTGGTTGTTTCTGGGGTAGTGGTTGTTTCTGGGGTAGTAGTGGTTGTCTCAGGGGTAGTTGTTGTCTCAAGGGTAGTTGTTGTCTCTTGGGTAGTTGTTGTTTCTGGGGTAGTTGTGGTTGTCTCTTGGGTAGTTGTTGTTTCTGGGGTAGTAGTGGTTGTTTCTGGGGTAGTAGTGGTTGTTTCTGGGGTAGTAGTGGTTGTCTCAGGGGTAGTTGTTGTCTCTTGGGTAGTTGTTGTTTCTGGGGTAGTTGTGGTTGTCTCAAGAGTAGTTGTGGTTGTCTCTTGGGTAGTTGTGGTTTCTGGGGTAGTAGTGGTTGTCTCAGGGGTAGTTGTGGTTGTCTCTTTGGTAGTTGTTGTTTCTGCGGTAGTAGTGGTTGTCTCAGGGGTAGTTGTGGTTGTCTCTTGGGTAGTTGTTGTTTCTGGGGTAGTTGTGGTTGTTTCTGGAGTAGTAGTGGTTGTCTCTTGGGTAGTTGTTGTTTCTGGGGTAGTAGTGGTTGTCTCAGGGGTAGTTGTGGTTGTCTCTTGAGTAGTTGTTGTTTCTGGGGTAGTAGTGGTTGTCGCAGGGGTAGTTGTGGTGGTCTCTTGGGTAGTTGTTGTTTCTGGGGTAGTTGTTGTTTCTGGGGTAGTTGTGGTTGTTTCTGGGGTAGTAGTGGTTGTCTCAGGGGTAGTTGTAGTTGTCTCTTGGGTAGTTGTTGTTTCTGGGGTAGTAGTGGTTGTCTCAGGGGTAGTTGTGGTTGTCTCTTGAGTAGTTGTTGTTTCTGGGGTAGTAGTGGTTGTCGCAGGGGTAGTTGTGGTGGTCTCTTGGGTAGTTGTTGTTTCTGGGGTAGTTGTTGTTTCTGGGGTAGTTGTGGTTGTTTCTGGGGTAGTAGTGGTTGTCTCAGGGGTAGTTGTAGTTGTCTCTTGGGTAGTTGTTGTTTCTGGGGTAGTAGTGGTTGTCTCAGGGGTAGTTGTAGTTGTCTCTTGGGTAGTTGTTGTTTCTGGGGTAGTAGTGGTTGTCTCAGGGGTAGTTGTAGTTGTCTCTTGGGTAGTTGTTGTTTCTGGGGTAGTAGTGGTTGTCTCAGGGGTAGTTGTAGTTGTCTCTTGGGTAGTTGTGGTTGTTTCTGGGGTAGTTGTTGTTTCTGGGGTAGTAGTGGTTGTCTCAGGGGTAGTTGTAGTTGTCTCTAGGGTAGTTGTGGTTGTTTCTGGGGTAGTAGTGGTTGTCTCAGGGGTAGTTGTAGTTGTCTCTTGGGTAGTTGTGGTTGTTTCTGGGGTAGTTGTTGTTTCTGGGGTAGTAGTGGTTGTCTCAGGGGTAGTTGTAGTTGTCTCTTGGGTAGTTGTGGTTGTTTCTGGGGTAGTAGTGGTTGTCTCAGGGGTAGTTGTAGTTGTCTCTTGGGTAGTTGTTGTTTCTGGGGTAGTAGTGGTTGTCTCAGGGGTAGTTGTAGTTGTCTCTTGGGTAGTTGTGGTTGTTTCTGGGGTAGTTGTTGTTTCTGGGGTAGTAGTGGTTGTCTCAGGGGTAGTTGTAGTTGTCTCTTGGGTAGTTGTGGTTGTTTCTGGGGTAGTTGTTGTTTCTGGGGTAGTTGTGGTTGTTTCTGGGGTAGTAGTGGTTGTCTCAGGGGTAGTTGTAGTTGTCTCTTGGGTAGTTGTTTCTGGGGTAGTAGTGGTTGTCTCAGGGGTAGTTGTGGTTGTCTCTAGGGTAGTTGTTGTTTCTGGGGTAGTTGTGGTTGTTTCTGGGGTAGTTGTTGTTTCTGGGGTAGTAGTGGTTGTCTCAGGGGTAGTTGTTGTCTCTTGGGTTGTTGTTGTTTCTGGGGTAGTTGTGGTTGTTTCTGGGGTAGTTGTGGTTGTTTCTGGGGTAGTTGTGGTTGTTTCTGGGATAGTTGTGGTTGTCTCAAGGGTAGTTGTGGTTGTCTCTAGGGTAGTTGTTGTTTCTGGGGTAGTTGTGGTTGTTTCTGCGGTAGTTGTTGTTTCTGGGGTAGTTGTGGTTGTTTCTGGAGTAGTAGTGGTTGTCTCAGGGGTAGTTGTGGTTGTCTCTTGGGTAGTTGTTGTTTCTGGAGTAGTAGTGGTTGTCTCAGGGGTAGTTGTGGTTGTCTCTTGGGTAGTTGTTGTTTCTGGGGTAGTTGTGGTTGTTTCTGCGGTAGTAGTGGTTGTCTCAGGGGTATTTGTGGTTGTTTGTAGGGTAGTTGTTGTTTCTGTGGTAGTTGTGGTTGTTTCTGGGGTAGTTGTTGTTGTCTTTTGGGTAGTTGTTGTTGTCTCTTGGGTAGTTGTTGTTTCTGGGGTAGTTGTTGTTTCTGGGGTAGTAGTGGTTGTCTCAGGGGTAGTTGTAGTTGTCTCTTGGGTAGTTGTGGTTGTTTCTGGGGTAGTTGTTGTTTCTGGGGTAGTTGTGGTTGTTTCTGGGATAGTTGTGGTTGTCTCAAGGGTAGTTGTGGTTGTCTCTAGGGTAGTTGTTGTTTCTGGGGTAGTTGTGGTTGTTTCTGGGGTAGTTGTTGTTTCTGGGGTAGTTGTGGTTGTTTCTGGGGTAGTAGTGGTTGTCTCAGGGGTAGTTGTAGTTGTCTCTTGGGTAGTTGTTGTTTCTGGGGTAGTAGTGGTTGTCTCAGGGGTATTTGTGGTTGTCTGTAGGGTAGTTGTTGTTTCTGTGGTAGTTGTGGTTGTTTCTGGGGTAGTTGTGGTTGTTTCTGGGGTAGTAGTGGTTGTCTTAGGGGTAGTTGTGGTTGTCTCTTGGGTAGTTGTTGTTTCTGGGGTAGTTGTAGTTGTTTCTGGGGTAGTTGTGGTTGTCTCTGGGGTAGTTGGGGTTGTTTCTGGGGTAGTTGTTGTTTCTGGGGTAGTAGTGGTTGTCTCAGGGGTAGTTGTGGTTGTCTCTGGGGTAGTTGTGGTTGTTTCTGGGGTAGTTGTTTCTGGGGTAGTTGTGGTTGTCTCACGGGTAGTTGTGGTTGTCTCTGGGGTAGTTGTGGTTGTCTCTGGGGTAGTTGTGGTTGTTTCTGGGGTAGTAGTGGTTGTCTCAGGGGTAGTTGTAGTTGTCTCTTGGGTAGTTGTTTCTGTGGTAGTCGTAGTTGTTTCTGGGGTAGAAGTGGTTGTCTCAGGAGTAGATGTGGTTGTTTCTTGGGTAGTTGTAGTTTGTTTTGGAGTAGTAGTGGTTGTCTCAGGAGTAGTTGTGGTTGTCTCTGCTGTTGTTGTTGCTTTTGTTGTAGTTGTCTCTTGGGTAGTTGTGGTTTTCTCTTGAGTAGTTGTTTCTGTCGTAGTTGTGGTTGTTTCAGGGGAAGAAGTAGTTTTCTCAAGGGTAGTTGAGGTTGTTTCTTCGGTAGTAGTGGTTGGTGTTGTGGTTGGTGTTGTTGTGGTTGTAGTTGGTGCAGTTGTGGTTGGTGTTGTAGTTGGTGTAGTTGTGGTTGGTGTTGTAGTTGGTGTAGTTGTAGTTGGTGTAGTTGTGGTTGGTGTAGTTGTAGTTGGTGTAGTTGTGGTTGGTGTTGTAGTTGGTGTAGTTGTAGTTGGTGTAGTTGTAGTTGGTATAGTTGTGGTTGGTGTTGTAGTTGGTGTGGTTGGTGTTGTAGTTGGTGTAGTTGTAGCTGGTGTAGTTGTAGTTGGTGTAGTTGTGGCTGGTGTTGTAGTTGGTGTAGTTGTGGTTGGTGTTGTAGTTGGTGTAGTTGTGGTTGGTGTTGTAGTTGGCGAAGTTGTGGTTGGTGTAGTTGTGGTTGGTGTTGTAGTTGGTGTAGTTGTGGTTGGTGTTGTAGTTGGCGAAGTTGTGGTTGGTGTAGTTGTGGTTGGTGTTGTAGTTGGTGTAGTTGTACTTGGTGTTGTAGTTGGTGTAGTTGTGGTTGGAGTAGTTGGTGTAGTTGTGGTAGTTGTAGTTGTAGTTGGTGTAGTTGTACTTGGTGTTGTAGTTGTGGTAGTTGTAGTTGTAGTTGGTGTAGTTGTGGTTGTAGTTGTGGTAGTTGTTGGTGTTGTAGTTGTAGGTGGATATTTCATTTCTGGATCTAAAATAAAATAAACATATTATATCTATGGAGCAGATTAAATACAATATTGTCAGCATTAGAAGATACTGCCTGATATTATACATGGGGGCACTGTGACTAGTATTATATATAAGATACTGCCTGGTACTATACATGGGGGCACTGTGACTAGTATTATATATAAGATACTGCCTGGTACTATACATGGGGGCACTGTGACTGGTATTATATATAAGATACTGCCTGGTACTATACATGGGGGCACTGTGACTGGTATTATATATAAGATACTGCCTGGTACTATACATGGGGGCACTGTGACTAGTATAATATATAAGATACTGCCTGATACTATACATGGGGTCACTGTGACTGGTATTATATATAAGATACTGCCTGGTACTATACATGGGGGCACTGTGACTGGTATTATATATAAGATACTGCCTGGTACTATACATGGGGGCACTGTGACTGGTATTATATATAAGATACTGCCTGGTACTATACATGGGGACACTGTGACTGGTATTATATATAAGATACTGCCTGGTACTATACATGGGGGCACTGTGACTAGTATTATATATAAGATACTGCCTGGTACTATACATGAGGACACTGTGACTGGTATTATATATAAGATACTGGCTGGTACTATACATGGGGTCACTGTGACTGGTATTATATATAAGATACTGCCTGGTACTATACATGGGGGCACTGTGACTAGTATTATATATAAGATACTGCCTGGTACTATACATGGGGGCACTGTGACTAGTATTATATATAAGATACTGCCTGGTACTATACATGGGGCACTGTGACTAGTATTATATATAAGATACTGGCTGGTACTATACATGGGGGCACTGTGACTGGTATTATATATAAGATACTGCCTGGTACTATACATGGGGACACTGTGACTAGTATTATATATAAGATACTGCCTGGTACTATACATGGGGGCACTGTGACTGGTATTATATATAAGATACTGGCTGGTACTATACATGGGGGCACTGTGACTGGTATTATATATAAGATACTGCCTGGTACTATACATGGGGGCACTGTGACTAGTATTATATATAAGATACTGGCTGGTACTATACATGGGGGCACTGTGACTAGTATTATATATAAGATACTGCCTGGTACTATACATGGGGGCACTGTGACTGGTATTATATATAAGATACTGGCTGGTACTATACATGGGGGCACTGTGACTGGTATTATATATAAGATACTGCCTGGTACTATACATGGGGGCACTGTGACTAGTATTATATATAAGATACTGCCTGGTACTATACATGGGGGCACTGTGACTAGTATTATATATAAGATACTGCCTGGTACTATACATGGGGGCACTGTGACTAGTATTATATATAAGATACTGCCTGGTACTATACATGGGGGCACTGTGACTAGTATTATATATAAGATACTGCCTGGTACTATACATGGGGGCACTGTGACTAGTATTATATATAAGATACTGGCTGGTACTATACATGGGGGCACTGTGACTAGTATTATATATAAGATACTGCCTGGTACTATACATGGGGGCACTGTGACTAGTATTATATATAAGATACTGCCTGGTACTATACATGGGGGCACTGTGACTGGTATTATATATAAGATACTGCCTGGTACTATACATGGGGACACTGTGACTGGTATTATATATAAGATACTTCCTGGTACTATACATGGGGGCACTGTGACTGGTATTATATATAAGATACTGCCTGGTACTATACATGGGGGCACTGTGACTGGTATTATATATAAGATACTGCCTGGTACTATACATGGGGTCACTGTGACTGGTATTATATATAAGATACTGGCTGGTACTATACATGGGGGCACTGTGACTAGTATAATATATAAGATACTGGCTGGTACTATACATGGGGGCACTGTGACTAGTATTATATATAAGATACTGCCTGGTACTATACATGGGGGCACTGTGACTAGTATTATATATAAGATACTGCCTGGTACTATACATGGGGGCACTGTGACTAGTATTATATATAAGATACTGGCTGGTACTATACATGGGGGCACTGTGACTAGTATTATATATAAGATACTGCCTGGTGCTATACATGGGGGCACTGTGACTGGTATTATATATAAGATACTGGCTGGTACTATACATGGGGGCACTGTGACTGGTATTATATATAAGATACTGGCTGGTACTATACATGGGGGCACTGTGACTGGTATTATATATAAGATACTGCCTGGTACTATACATGGGGGCACTGTGACTAGTATTATATATAAGATACTGCCTGGTACTATACATGGGGGCACTGTGACTAGTATTATATATAAGATACTGCCTGGTACTATACATGGGGGCACTGTGACTGGTATTATATATAAGATACTGCCTGGTACTATACATGGGGGCACTGTGACTAGTATTATATATAAGATACTGCCTGGTACTATACATGGGGGCACTGTGACTGGTATTATATATAAGATACTGCCTGGTACTATACATGGGGGCACTGTGACTAGTATTATATATAAGATACTGCCTGGTACTATACATGGGGGCACTGTGACTAGTATTATATATAAGATACTGGCTGGTACTATACATGGGGGCACTGTGACTAGTATTATATATAAGATACTGCCTGGTACTATACATGGGGGCACTGTGACTAGTATTATATATAAGATACTGCCTGGTACTATACATGGGGGCACTGTGACTGGTATTATATATAAGATACTGCCTGGTACTATACATGGGGGCACTGTGACTGGTATTATATATAAGATACTGCCTGGTACTATACATGGGGGCACTGTGACTGGTATTATATATAAGATACTGCCTGGTACTATACATGGGGGCACTGTGACTGGTATTATATATAAGATACTGCCTGGTACTATACATGGGGGACACTGTGACTGGTATTATATATAAGATACTGCCTGGTACTATACATGGGGGCACTGTGACTGGTATTATATATAAGATACTGCCTGGTACTATACATGGGGGCACTGTGACTAGTATTATATATAAGATACTGCCTGGTACTATACATGAGGGCACTGTGACTAGTATTATATATAAGATACTGCCTGGTACTATACATGGGGGCACTGTGACTGGTATTATATATAAGATACTGCCTGGTACTATACATGGGGGCACTGTGACTGGTATTATATATAAGATACTGCCTGGTACTATACATGGGGGCACTGTGACTAGTATTATATATAAGATACTTCCTGGTACTATACATGGGGACACTGTGACTGGTATTATATATAAGATACTTCCTGGTACTATACATGGGGGCACTGTGACTGGTATTATATATAAGATACTGCCTGGTACTATACATGGGGGCACTGTGACTGGTATTATATATAAGATACTGGCTGGTACTATACATGGGGGCACTGTGACTAGTATTATATATAAGATACTGCCTGGTACTATACATGGGGGCACTGTGACTGGTATTATATATAAGATACTGCCTGGTACTATACATGAGGGCACTGTGACTAGTATTATATATAAGATACTGCCTGGTACTATACATGGGGGCACTGTGACTAGTATTATATATAAGATACTGCCTGGTACTATACATGGGGGCACTGTGACTGGTATTATATATAAGATACTGCCTGGTACTATACATGGGGTCACTGTGACTGGTATTATATATAAGATACTGCCTGGTACTATACATGGGGGCACTGTGACTAGTATTATATATAAGATACTGCCTGGTACTATACATGGGGGCACTGTGACTGGTATTATATATAAGATACTGCCTGGTACTATACATGGGGGCACTGTGACTGGTATTATATATAAGATACTGCCTGGTACTATACATGGGGGCACTGTGACTAGTATTATATATAAGATACTGCCTGGTACTATACATGGGGCACTGTGACTAGTATTATATATAAGATACTGGCCTGGTACTATACATGGGGGCACTGTGACTAGTATTATATATAAGATACTGCCTGGTACTATACATGGGGGCACTGTGACTGGTATTATATATAAGATACTGGCCTGGTACTATACATGGGGGCACTGTGACTGGTATTATATATAAGATACTGCCTGGTACTATACATGGGGGCACTGTGACTAGTATTATATATAAGATACTGCCTGGTACTATACATGGGGCACTGTGACTAGTATTATATATAAGATACTGCCTGGTACTATACATGGGGGCACTGTGACTAGTATAATATATAAGATACTGCCTGATACTATACATGGGGGCACTGTGACTAGTATTATATATAAGATATTGGCTGGTACTATACATGAGGGCACTGTGACTAGTATTATATATAAGATACTGCCTGGTACTATACATGGGGGCACTGTGACTAGTATTATATATAAGATACTGGCTGGTACTATACATGGGGGCACTGTGACTAGTATTATATATAAGATACTGCCTGGTACTATACATGGGGGCACTGTGACTGGTATTATATATAAGATACTGCCTGGTACTATACATGGGGGCACTGTGACTGGTATTATATATAAGATACTGCCTGGTACTATACATGGGGGCACTGTGACTAGTATTACATATAAGATACTGCCTGGTACTATACATGGGGGCACTGTGACTGGTATTATATATAAGATACTGCCTGGTACTATACATGGGGGCACTGTGACTGGTATTATATATAAGATACTCGCTGGTACTATACATGGGGGCACTGTGACTGGTATTATATATAAGATACTGCCTGGTACTATACATGGGGGCACTGTGACTGGTATTATATATAAGATACTGCCTGGTACTATACATGGGGGCACTGTGACTGGTATTATATATAAGATACTGGCTGGTACTATACATGGA